>NC_088352.1:2417500-2592500 GCF_036884655.1 Musa acuminata AAA Group
CCTGAGTTCCAATACTTCACTGGAGACGTCATTTCACGAGCAGCTTTCGGCAGCAACTACGAAGAAGGTAGACGAATTTTCCAACTCCAACTCGAGCTAGCTCAACTCGTCGTTCAGGCTATCCACAGTGGTTATATCCCGGGTTACAGGTGAGCTCCTTCTGTGTCCATGTTCCAGTCGAAGAAGAACGAAGACTATATGGCTCTGGATACTCTTTAACTTGCAAATATTAGAATTCTTGCAATTACTGACTCTAATTGCTGCTTTGTCCGTAGCACAGATTTCTGCCTACCCCAAAGAATAACAGAATAAAAGCGATCAATAAAGAGATTCGATCACTTCTACGAGGTATAATAAAGAAGAGAGAGGAAGCTATGAAAACTGGTGAAGCAAGCGGCCAAGATCTCTTGGGCTTGTTGATGGAGTCCAATATCAAGCAATTCCAGGAGCATGGGAACAAGAAGGCTGGGATGACTATCGATGAAGTGGTTGAGGAATGCAAGTTATTCTACTTTGCAGGGCAAGAAACAACTGCTGTCTTGCTTACATGGACGATGATAGTCTTAAGCATGCATCCCGAATGGCAAGAAAGGGCTAGAGAAGAGGTCCTGCAGGTCCTTGGGAAAGACAAACCAGAGTTCGATGGCTTGAACCGTTTAAAGATTGTGAGTGCTCTGCCATTACGCTAATCAGCTTTCTTTTAGGTAAATGCAGGGTCTAAACAATTGCTGTGGCAGGTGACGATGATATTATACGAGGTTCTTCGGTTGTACCCACCGCTGCTACTCATCCAGAGGAGAACATACAAGACGGTGGAAATCGGAAACGTATCGTACCCACCAGGAACACTGCTCGCATTGCCCATAGTATTCCTTCACCATGACCAAATCTTGTGGGGCGAAGATGCAAGTGAGTTCAAACCAGAGAGATTCGCGGAAGGGATAGCAAAGGCGTCGAGAGATCAGGTTGCTTTCTTTCCGTTCGGCGGGGGTCCTCGCGTTTGCATCGGTCAAAATTTTGCGTTGCTGGAAGCTAAGATGGGATTGAGTACGATTCTTCAAAGATTTTGGTTTGAGCTCTCACCATCGTATGCTCATGCTCCTCACAGTGTCGTCACGCTTCGACCTCAACATGGTGCTCCACTGAGGTTGCACAAACTCGGAGTCGTCTCGTAACAAGCAGAATCTCACTTGGGAGATTATGGTTCTGCGATGCTTTAATGCTTTAATGCTTTATCTACTGCATAATGTAATAGACTATTTGTAGTTTGGCTTAGAAAAAGGAAGTGGTGATTAATAATGAGGCTCTCCTCGTAACGTTGAGCCATGTTTTTCCAAATAATCTGCTTTCTTTATGAAAAATTATTTATTATTTCAAATTTACAGAAAAAAAAACTTTATCACTTATCTTATGTACCCATACACATATTTAATATATTTAATTAAGTTCTCAAAGATTCATAATATCCAAATCCTTATGACATTATTATTATTGGACTTACAGTAGATATGATGTGATTAACATATTAGCATTATATACATTTGATGTGTCACCGCTTTAATAGTCAATATTATGCATTATCCAACAATAATTCTATGTCTATATGTATGCATCATCGTATGAACGACATGATTAATTAACAAAACAGTCTAATATATGTTATAAGTAGTTACAACCAACGAGTGTAACTACCTTTCAGATAGTGACCGACCCTCCAGACTCCACTATAAAAGGAATCACCTTGGTACACCGAGATAAACTAAAGAAAAATAGACCTTGTTCAATTAGTTTGGTTTATTTGAAATCAATATTGTGTTATCGAAGATGTGACTTGAGCATCGAAGATGTATTATAGGGTCGAGAGTCTAGCTTGATGAGATTTCTTAAAGATTGACTTGAAAAAAAATTATGTAATATCACGACGTAGGTTTAATGGGTTAGCTGGTCTATTAATTTTGTTTGATCTAAACTACTAGTCAAAATAGTTAAGTTAGTATACTCAAAGTATCTGCTTATATATTCCTATATGTTCTTTATGAACAAATCACTGAAAATATCAAATTATACACTTAAACACCTTAATATTGAGCAGCTTATATATAACTTTTTAGCAGCTTATCTTAATTAGTATCTACTTCCTTATTAAGTATACTTTTAATGAAATGATATATATATATATATATATATATATATATATATATATATATAATTTTTGTATCCCTACCTTACACCTTGATTTTTAGGTCAAATGATCTGTCATCTCTTCAACATGGATATATTAGTCATTTACGGAACCTTATAGCTCATTCTATTAATATGTAATTTTTTAATTTTAATTTATCACTCATGGATATATTAGTCACTTACGGAACCTTATAGCTCACTCTATTAATATGTAATTTTTTTAATTTTAGTTTGTCACTCATCCTAATGTTAGGCTTGGGTCGAGACGGTAAAATGTTAGAAGATTTTGATAAGTCTTTGATGATTTGATATGATATTGTTATAAAAATATACTTTGCTTATAATATTATTCAAACAAATATGAATTGATATTGTAAAGATTTTAAGATCTCTCATATTTAGAAGCTTAGAATGCTAAGTTTAAAGTTTTGTATTGATATGAACTTATGGTAAATGATTGATTTTATAATTATAGTAATTCTTGCTCTTATGGGTTTATAGGTGATTGTTAATGATTTTTGAGTTGCTTTTAGGTTTTATAGAATTATCAAGTGATGCGATGAATGATTATAAACTATACATATATGTGTATAAAAATTTAATTTTTTGTGTCTTTAAATTTTATCTTGGATAGTGGATTTGGCTTGTGAATGGTCGATAAAAATTGTTTGATTTAAGATTGATTCATACTTCTTAAAAATTGTTTTGGGAGTACGACAAAGGTGTAATATAATTCTCAGGTAAGGTAATTTTTTTTACCTTTCTTTTTAGAAAGCTCATGATACAAAAATAAATTGAGGAACATAGGATTTAACCTAATTAATTTTTACCAAAAATTTAAAGGTAAGTGTTTTACACAAGACGACGATAAGAGACAAATACTAAAAGAATATTTTGCTCATATCTAAAAATATTTTTTCAATAAATTTTTTTATAAAAAATCATCGAATCATTCAAATCGAGATTAATTATTATTTATTAATATTACTATATCCTTATTGATTACTGACTTGAGCATCAAAAATCTCATTCGATAACGAGCGCTCATCATAAAGATCGATTGCATAGCGTATATTCGAGTCAACCTGAATTTTCAAGTGAGTGTTGAAATCTTTCGTCGATCATATTAGATTTCTTATGCACACTACCTCTGAATCGATATTTTTTCCTAATAACAACTAAATTATTGATACAGAATTTTTATAGCATTTCTGGACGCTAGAATTAAAGATAGATTGGATGAGTCTCACCTTGAAGAGAAGAGAAAGCTCGGAATGATTGCTCAGCTAAACAGATACTGGATAGACTAATGGTCACACCATTAGAACAGGAGAACCCCTCATCATGTACAAGTTTCAGTTTGAACCGGCATTGTTAAGATAGAGACCACAAGAAAGAAACAAAGTGTGGTGGTCCGGCTGTTTATCCCTTCCATCGCACGCGGCATGGAAAACCAGCGCCGATGGCGACGGTCGCGACGACTGGAGTCACGCTACCTCGAGATCAACCGGTTCACCATGAGATTAGCTCGTGCTACAGGAACTAAATCCACCACCGGGACGCTGCAGCCTTCTCGCGTCTGCCTCCCTGCTGCAGTATCCCATGGGGCTTTCTGTGTCGGTGGAGGGGCTGTGGAGCTTGGGATGGGTGCTGCTCTTGGCCTGCGCGGTGTGGACGCTGAACTGGGCATGGTGGAGGCCCAGGCGACAGGAGCGCTTGCTCCGGGCGCAGGGACTCTGAGGCACCCCTTACCGCTTCATCCGCGGCGACATCAAGGAGGACCGGCGCCTCCTGGCGGAGGCGCTCTCCAAGCCCATCCCCCTGTCCCACCACATCATCCCTCGCGTCGCGCCTTTCCTCCGCGCCGCTATGAACGAATTCGGCAAGTGCTCTCGGCCGCCGCTGTCTCACTCCCCCTTCTCCCTCTTTTGCTTTGCCAACTCCCAGTGTTTCAGCAAGTTGTTCGATTCTATCGGTGACTGATCGATAGATTTCTAAACCTTTCGCTGTGTTATGTTCAATTCGGCGTCTCAAACTCAGGCAAAACATTCTTTACCTGGTTCGGGCCTGTGCCGCGGGTGATGATCATGGACCCGGAATTGGTGAGGGAAATCCTATCGAACAAGTTTGGTCATTTTGAACGAGCAAGTCAAAGCCCCCTCGGACGAGCTGTAGCTTCTGGACTTATAAGCTATCATGGGGGAAAGTGGGCCAAACACCGGAGGATTCTGAACCCTGCTTTCCATGTCGAGAAGTTAAAGGTAATCCATGATCCATGGTTCTCCACTTAGGACACATCTCAATTCTAGCTTGCGGCTCATACGATTTTAGATAATTCAAATGCCTCTTACTTTGTTGTAATTCGCAGCGAATGTTGCCGGCGTTCTCTGCTTCTTGTGGTGATCTCGTCGGCAGATGGGAGAATTTGGTCGGCCAGGAGGGATCCTGTGAATTAGATGTTTGGCCTGATCTCCAAAGCTTCACTGGAGACGTCATTTCACGCGCAGCTTTCGGTAGCAGCTATGAAAAAGGTAGACGAATCTTCCAACTTCAAGTTGAGCTAACTCAACTCGTGTTCCATGCCATCCAGAGGGCGTATATCCCTGGTTACAGGTGATTTCCTTCTCTCCCAAGTTTCAGTTGAAGAACAAAGACTATTCTCTTGCAGACATTCGAATTTTTGCATTTGCCACCATTGCGAGATCTGTTTTGTTGCTGATTGTTGCCTGCAGTGCAGATTTCTGCCTACCCCACAGAATAACAGAATAAATGCGATTAATAGAGAGGTTCGATCACTTCTACGAGGTATAATAAAGGAGAGACAGGAAGCTATGAGAACTGGTGAAGCAACCAACAATGACCTCTTGGACTTGTTGATGGAGTCCAATTTACAACACTTCCAGGAACATGGGAACAAGAATGCCGGGATGACTTCTGATGAAGTGGTTGAAGAATGTAAGCTATTTTACTTTGCGGGACAAGAGACGGTTTCCACATTGCTAACATGGACAATGGTGGTGCTGAGCATGCATCCTGAGTGGCAAGTAAGGGCTAGAGAAGAGGTTCTACAGGCCTTTGGAAAAAACAAACCAGACTTCGATGGCTTGAGCCACTTAAAGATTGTAAGTATTGTTCCTGCATCAAATTTGAAGAGTACACTTCCAAATGTTTGTCTCTGAGATTTGATTGTGTGGTCTGAACTAATTATGTTACTTATTAGCATCCTGCTTTCTATAAAATCCAAGCATTAGGCAATGTCCATCTCAAAATGACATTATAGTGCTGCATTACAGAAAACAAATTGTTGTATCAATTCTCAGCCTGTTTTTTATAGCATTTGCATGTTTCGAGTAAGATGTACTTGAAATCATTTGCAACTATAGTATTGCAGATTTTTCTTGTTTCTGTTCCTTTCATCAGAACATATCATGTTAATCTAGCATCCAAACAATTGAGAATGAGAATGAAAGTATCATCTAAGTCCAAACTTTATTTGGCAGGTGACAATGATACTATATGAGGTTCTGAGACTATATCCACCAGCAATTCTGATACAGAGGATAGCATACAAGACAATGAAACTTGGAAACATAGTTTACCCACCGGGAGTATTGCTCATGGTGCCCATAGTTTTCATTCACCATGACCCGGATCTCTGGGGCAAAGATGCAAGTGAGTTCAAACCAGAAAGATTTGCTCAAGGGATCGCAAAGGCATCTAAAGACCAAGTTGCATTCTTTCCGTTTAGCGGGGGCCCTCGGGTTTGCATTGGTCAGAATTTTGCGTTGCTTGAAGCAAAAACTGCTTTGTGTATGATTCTTCAGCAGTTTTCGTTTGAGCTCTCACCGGCATATACTCATGCTCCGCGCACGTTTGTAACTCTTCAACCTCAACACGGTGCTCAATTGAGTCTGCACAAACTTTGAATCATCTTTATACATTGATCATTCTGTTGGTCAAGGACTTGGTTGAAATGATCGTTGCATATGAAATTGACTATAGAACAATCTTGTTGTGTAATATATGGTGATCATGTAAAAGTCATGTACATAAATAAATGCTAAAGATCAGTTATAATGCTAAGTATGAGACATTCTATTTTGACTCATCAGTATCAAAAAGTTGTGCTAATATTGTAGAGAGGAATGAATGGTCAATCCCAGCAGCTTCAAAGGTGAGTCATTCTGTTGAAGGCATGTTGGATCTGTCTAACAGAGAGAGATATCAGTGGGATATACTCTCATGCCCTTGTATATGGAAAAGCTTTCTTGATGCTTCACTGCTTTTAAATTTGGAATTGTTCCAGGTCTTGTGGTTGAAATAGTAAGATTCTTGTTACCCATTTGAAAGCTATTTCTTCATTAATTGAAGGTATAATAAGAAATTTCATACAAATCACCTATACAAATTCGGTTGTCTTGCAGATGGGTTTTGCATTTGGCAAAAATGCAAGCAGCATAAGATATTTTTCTATGTTTAGGCAAAATACAAATGAACAGTTGTCAAGGCCATGAAGAAGGGAATGTTACCATATCAAAGAACCTGTAGGAACGCCAACAAAGACTATGATCACTTCATGTATTTAGATTACTGGAAACTGGGCAACAATTTATCACAAGGCTATCCATTTAAACATAAGTAAAATCCACATTAATTGTCCGATCTGGTAATCATAAAACAGTAACAAAACATGATGTAGTGTGTCATCATCCTGTCTTGGAGAAATCTGTACGAGCGTAAGGGAGATCCCAGGGAACACTTACATGGCGGGCCGAGGCAAAAGAATGATGCGCCCATCGAGGGCAACACCATGTGGCTTGGCCTGGAGCGGAGAGGGAGGGAGCGAGACCCTCTTCGGTGAGATGCCTTACGACGGCGGAAAAGATCAAGACGAGAGAAAGCTGCGGTCCTACTCAGGCTTGAACGTAATGAGATTGTGAGACCTATGAATCTTTCCGACCTTTTCATGCACAGCTTTTCCTGCTTCCCTCACCTTCTTGCCTTGTATGTTCGATGAGGTCCACTTCGAAGGACATGACTCAGTTGCCGGATGCAGACAGTGAAAGATGCCATGGTATTGGCTCTTGTGAGCTTCGGCAGTGGTCCTCTCGATGCTTGTTCTATAGGTTAAGGGAAGCCTGTCTTTTACCTACTTGTTAATTGAATGGGATATCTCGGTTTAGAACCCTATCTAATCTTCTCCTCGGGTTCGGCTCTGATATTAATTGGCATCACCCGACCTAATAAGAAAACTAAACTATTAATTGGCATCACTTCGAAGAACAAATTTAGGTGTCAGTTGACAAAAAATACAGAATATTGATTTTTTTTTCTTAAAATTATAGATGGAAATTAACAACGAAGGAACGTCGAAACTGTAGCTAAAGTTTAAGGAGTCATCAATTAATGAAAATGTTTACAAAAACGCAACTGAAATTTGCTTCAAAATTTTGATGATTATTGTTATAATATAACTTCTTGATATAATTTATCCAAATACTTAACAAACACTAAAAAAAAATAAAAATAACTATTTATTGCCAAATCTCTCATTTTTATGGTTCTTAGAAGGAAGGAAATAAAAAGTTGGGAGCAGCTCCAAATTCTGTATGGAATCAATTCGCCACCATTTTGTATGAATTATTCCATTCATCATCGTCATCAACATCTCATTTCGTTCATTTATTTCTTATAGCATTGTGATGTTACATGATACACGAAGCCATTTCACAGGTTGAAGAACGTATTACTCCTGGTGACTTGTGGGTAGAGATGGATGGATGTCTCCTATATGAGTGAGTGAGAGAGAGAGAGAGAGAGAGAGAGAGAGGAAACATATCAAGAACAACTCTCATTTGCCCATCATCCTCTTCTCCCTCTCCAACCCATCAAGCAAGCATGACATGGCCCTCATCGCGCTCACCTGCCCCTGCAGCGCCTCGATGTAGTCGGCCGTCTCCTCGAACAGCCGCTCCAAGCCTAACTCCTCTCCTCCAGGGACCAACCTCTGCAGTGCTCTTACCCGCGTCCCTATCTCCGCCGCCTCGTCCTCGATCTCCCTTACGCCCAAATCCTCGAACACATTTGACGAGGTCGACAGTGCTGCGTTCTTGCACCCGCAGCCAGTTATCCCTTCCCTCTGTAGGAGGCGCCGGCCGAGGGCGCGGCTCCAGTGACGGCCGCGGGAGGACCGAACGAGCCCCATCTCTGCCGCCATCTTTATCCGCTGACTTCTCTCGGCGAGGCTGGCATTGACATGCTTAGAAGAGAAGACACCATGGGTGCTGTGGTTGTCCATGGAATGCAAGTTATCTTGTCGTGCAGCAGGCAAAGAGAGAGAGACACACACATACAGAGGTTGGAGGCATATATATAAACTAAGGAATCGGAGAGTAGAGAGGGATGGAAGATAACGTTGCTGGATTGGGATTTATGCTCAAAATAAATGTCACTTGCTGGCATTGGCTCGCTTAGATTCTGGCTGGAGACACTGTGCAGCAGAATGTGTTTTGTCGGGGCTTTTGCTGGGGCTAATGGCTGGGCTCAGTTGGTGTTCGCCAACTGTGTTTAGCATCTGGAAGTGCTCAACTGCATCATAAAGGGGAGAGAGAGAGAAGTACGTCATTGTTTACGTACTAAGCCTTCGGAGCTCGCTCGATGGATGTGATCGCTTGTTTGCGTGGACAAATCTCATACCCTGTGTAAGTGCTCCCTCTGGCTTTCCGGACTTCACTCCCGTCCGTCCATGTGACTGCTATGACGTCTCCCACATGATGGCCGCACAATTCACAGTTCAGTGTCACCCTCAACACCAACCCAATACCATTTCCGGCCTCCACATGCGTCGCTGAGGCCACGACAGCCGCTCGTCTGAATCCCAGCGGTGGAGGCAGACCTCTAACAAAGCCAAAGGAAGCGGTTCGAGACCTGCAGCCCGTATTAGAGACATGGCAGGCACATGCCATCACATGATGCCATGAACCTACCGCCCATGTGCTGCCGGGGGATGCAGGCACCGGCGGTGCTCCCTGAGCCGACGAGTAGGAGAAGGAAGAAGAGGGGGGTTTGAGCCGCGCGCCCGCGGGCGAGAGAACATGCATGGCGGCGGCGGATTCCATTCTATAATGCACACTGTGCATGTGGGCAGGAGGCCAAGCGACTGGCCGTGGTTTCTTGGTGTCTGGTGTTGTCGGCGAGAGCTTTTCCTGCTGCTGCTACGCTCCTTTTCGCGGTAGCTTCGTGCTTCCGGCCTGCTTCACCCGGTGTCCGTCCTCCAGGGCAGTGCTTGTGGATGTTGCATGTCAGATTAAGTGGTTTCGATCTCAGGGATGGTGAGATTCGGACTACTTCCTGTCATTTCTCGGCAAATGCTTAAACCCAAAGCACAGGAAACACAGATGTCTTTCGTCTTCTTGAAATCCGAAGCATGAAGACGAGACACTGGTTGATTTAACAGGTTCCTGATGATGTCTGTACACAACTGAGAAACGCTTTAACGAGTTGATGGCTCCTTAAAGAAGAAATGACCATTGCGTGAGTAGAATGTCCAACCTCCAACCATCTTAAAATCGAGAAAGCAGCGAGTCTGGTTAGACCGTCTTATTGTTCGGTGGCTCATGAAATGGATCACTACTCACTCGGTCCTTGTGCGGACGCTCGCTCTGTCGGTGAGATGAGTCGGAAATGACGAAATAGGAAAAAGGAATACTCTATTAGATCAAGACATCAAAAAAATAAGCACAACGGGTGACGGTGACAACTATTATTTACTTCGTGCAATGCACGAGTCCACCTTACACAACGTATGTCTCACGGAACCACGTGGATATTTTCGTATGTAAATATATCGACGGTGGATCATAAATAACTCTATTATTGCGAAGCTCCCACAGGACAGGTTACATACCCGACCAGTTGCCAGCTTTATCCTACCAATTGCCAGGTCACATTAAACACGCAGCCCACTCGACTCCACGCAAGACCCGATCCCAAATTACGTCAAAGCCATCGAGACAAAATGGATATTTTATATTTATTTGCATGTAATGGGGAGGACAGTTTGGGTATTATAATATTACATGCGTCATCGTTGGATCGCACAGTCTCCGATCTCCCCAATTATTTAATATTTCTTATTCTGGATTAAAATATCTATCTTCATAAACCATGTATTTTTATTAGAAATTTTAATCATTTCCTATCTTAATATCCCAAATAAGATATTTATTTTAATCTTTTTTTTTGAAATCTTCAGCTATAGGTGGGTGATCCTACTTTTTCTTTAATTTAAATCTCAAAATATTTTAACTGGTATTATCGCTTAATGCTTCATGAATTTTTGGTCGTATGAATGCCAGATGCATGCTCAGATTCAGTTAATTATTTTAACCTTTAATAAACTATATTTAGAGTTTTGTATATAATATTCATGCTTTTGGTTATCAATTTTGATTGTTTATTAATGTTCATTTGACTGTTTGAATAGAATTTTAAGCCCAATTTATTGAATTTCATGCCTTGTATTTAGATTAGTATTGATATTGTTCTAAATTTTGATAATCCTATTTCTAATCGGTTCAAGATAAATTGATATTAGTTCAAGTCTGATACTATTCATTTTAGTTTGGTTCGAGTCGAATTTAAATAATTTCACTCCAATTCAAGCCAGATTTGAACAATTTCAGTTTAATTTAAATTGAATTTGGTGATTTCATATTGGTTCAGCTTAAATAATAGTCGGCTCGGTATCCTCTAATTATTAGTTTAATCAATTTAAAATATTTTTATTTCATATTATTTGTAAATTTTATATTTAATAAATCTTTGACCAATATTGATAATGTATTTTTCTTAGCATATATATATATATATATATATATATATATATATATATATATATATATATATATAAGTTTGGTGTCCAAATTGAATCTCGAGCTTTCCTATTAATTAGTTTGGTGTCCAAATTGAGTCTTGAGCTTTCCGAAACGTGTCGATGGACATAGAGGAGCCACACCTCTCCTCTCCCGCCACCACCTCCACCTCCTCCTTGGCTGAAGAAACCGGAATCAACACCGCCGCTTCTACTTTGACCATCCTCACCCGTATGACTGTACTCCTCACGCTTGTGGCCATCTCTCTTTGGGCAAACCATGAAGCCTCCATGAACATCGACATATCCATCGTCAATTCTGCGGTTGGATCTCGCGCAGGCCGCCGCTTCGACCTCAACTTCGTGTCCAACGGCAGAGCCAATCGGATCGTTCACCACGCGAGTCGATTCGTCGAGCAAGCTCTTTACCCTGAGGACGCCTATCCTCGAAAGCCGATCAGCCACATAACCCTGCACCTCGCCAGCAACGATCTTGACTCGGTCACGTCGGTCAACCCGGGCTCCGGGTCCGGCGACTACACCATCCATCTGAGCCCGAGCCTCATGTCAGAAGCCGACGGGGACGGCGCCTTGGCCTCGGAGGTGCACCGGGCGGTGGCCCGGCTCATGCTGTGGGACGCTCAGCAGGCGGCCCCGTCGCAGCTACTGGAAGCCGTAGCTGACTACCTCGCCGTGGCGGCGGGCTTCCCTCCGAGCTCTAACAAGACGTGCAACGTTTCTTCATACTGGTCTGCCGAATTCCTACAGTACTGCGAGGTCCGGCGGAACGGGTTCATCGCGAGGCTGAACCGAGGAATGAGAGAGCGGTGGTCGGAGTCGACGGTGGACGACGCGTTGGGCTCGCCGGTCCGGCAGGTGTACACCGCGTTCCACGCGCCGGAGACAGGTTACGTCATGGAATCTCTCAACTCCACGTCGAGTTCGGCGGAGGTGAGGCAGGCCACGTGAGCTAAAGAGAGAAGGCTGCGATGAGAGCGTTGGAGTCATTCACGTTTCATGGAAGGCCTTAGCTGGGAGCTTACCGGAGACAGAGCGTGCAATCATTGGCGCAAGTGGACATTGTAAATTGATATTATTTGTAATTACTTTCTAAAAATAAAGATAATTGAATGGAGAAGGAGATCTGTTTATTATGTGGGCATTGATGGACATATCCATTTCAAATATAATTTTCGAGAGTAGATGATTTTTTTTCTTGAAAAGTAATAAAAAAGGGTGCATTATTGAGATGTCACAACTTAGGAAAGTGATAGCACATTAGATGTCATGAGAATGCCACCGATGGCCTCTACTTGCAAACGAGAGCTTAGGTTTCCTCTACGCAGCTCCAAGGAAGAGTCAACGATACCTTGCTTCTGTAGAACGCGATTTAGTTCCATAGAATGTGTGCATGAGACCAAAGGTCTTCGAGGAAACCTCCAAGTTGGCACGTTGATTGGGGTATCAATCGTCAGTTTCACTACAATCGAGAAATGGAGTGTGTTTCTGTGTATGTTATGCATGATAGAAAATAGCTGACAGAAGGAAATAAGGATCAGTGATAAAAAAAAATAAATAAATAAGGATATAAATAAATATAAGAATTCTCGATGTATCACGATTCTCAATCAATTCATGATCATCTATCTTGATTCGTTTACTTTGTTTACGGGAATCAATCCGAATATATAGCACTACAGTGAATGTAAACATAGTTTATTATAATATAATTTAAATACAATTCAAAGAGCACTGCTAAGTATAGGTCTCCTGTCATCTTCCCTCGCAATCATCCTCTGTTCTTCTCCGCTGTAGATCCAGTGATCAGGATCTCGTCTACTGATCTAGTTGTTCCCAGGGATCAGAATCCCTCCTTCCTCCGCAGCGATCAGCATCCCTGCAGCGATTATGATTGCTCCAGCTCGGTTGACAGCCTCTACACGCGACAGCAATCGACGAACCTTCTCCGCCTCACCGCCGCTCAGCACAGTCACCAGCGACTCTGGTCGATCGATCTCCCTGATTCCTCTTAATCCCCTTGCTGCCCCGTCGCTGCAGCAACGACAGCGTCCTCTCGTCGGCGTCTTTCTTCACCGTTCAACCCCCCCTCCCGAGCGGCCATCTCTCACCACCGCAGATCAAGAGATCAGGCAGTCACATCCTCCCACCGCAGGGAGCCTCCCGACTGCCTTCCTTTTCCCACCGTAGGCGGCCTTCCGACTGCCTTCTGTCGGCCACTCCTCCTCCCACCGCATGCGGCCTCTCCTCCAGGAGAAGGGAAGGTGTTTCCTCGCCGGCTTCTTCTGTGGCATCATCACCTTCTGTGACCCACCGTACGAGCGCCGTGGCCCCACGGTCGCTGCTGCCAATCTGCCGACGATCCCACCAAATCTCTTGCGCTGCCCAATCATCCCACTGCTCTCATTCTTCAAAGACGTGAACTGAAAGGCCAACATTCGAAGCCTAGAGCTCAAACCCACCGATCTAGTTGGATCAAGTCCCTCCTCGAACTCCTGAAATGACTGATCTACCCTTCAACCACATCATATCTCTCAATTCAAATATACATCATGTCCTCCTCCAACTCCGAAGATTCGGTTATTGTTTCATCCAAAAATAACTTTTCGCCTCAACTTAGATAATTTATATCCATTAATATCATTAATTAATACTCTTTAAGCACACAAAATATGATAATTATATATCTTAATGAGTATAATTTACTAACCTCTATCTCTTTGGATATGATCTAGAGTTATATTGATGACTCTTTCTGTTGTTCATTTTAACTAATTCAAATACCATGATAATCAATCTCAATGATAAGTCATAATAATAAATTATGACTACATTAAAATCATCTTATCTAACAAGCTATTTAAGCTTTAATTATTAGTTTTATATCATCACTAATCTCTTCATGTAGCATGATTCATGTAGCGTTATAACATAAGCATGGTCCAAGTTAGAGATCATTTTTGTTAATCACTCTGATAATCTAAGAGAAAAGTATTCTTACTAATAATATTCAAATTTTAAAATTATTATAAATGATTTAACCTTTTATCTTTGAGCCAAATCACCATTCACACTCTTAATTATCTTGGTGACTCATCAATGTCATTTTAAAAACTATACAACAAATTACTTCAGCACGAAACATATCTAAAACGTAAAGAAAGAAAGACAACGCTAGTAATTACAACTCAATTCAACCATAAGTCCAAAATAAAAAGTAATCAAAATAATAAAAACTTCCATAAAGGGGTAAATAATGTGCTTTCTAGACACATGGGTAACTCACGGAGTCATTATCCTCCTTTATACCATCAACTCTTTAAATATGATGGTAACTCTAACCAGAATTACATATGAAATAACTTCAACCCTAATAATCATTATGATGATTTATGATATTTTAATAATAATTAGCAAAAAATCATTAGTCAACTTTATGACAAAGTTAGACATATGACAAAAGTTTATCGATATTAGTTGAGCTTAATGTAACACCCAATCATAACCAATCCAACTACTCATCTAGGTAATTGGATTGCTGATTTAGGTGCTTCATATCACATTATCTCTAACGAATAAAATCTTTCTATGACTTTAATTATAGTAGCAATGAAGATATCATCATCATAGATGATAATGGAATCCCTATCATATACTGATTCTATGATACTTAATTCACAAATGATCAATTTTAAATTCGATCATATTTTGTATGCACCTCGTATAAAAAAAGAATCTCATTTATATTATTTTTTTATTTTATAAATAAAATAATAATCATATTGTGTTCTTTCTTGATTCATTTCTTGGATGAAACTTTGGTCAAAAATCAAAATAAAGATAATAACCACTAGTGACTCTAGCTAGTAATTCACAACTCATCCTATCAGTCGCCCTTGTCTTTATAGCTACTCTAACTGATGTCATCATTACTTTCATCATCCATCGTTCTCTATTCAACAATAGTTAATCTCTTGCTACTCTCTTCTAATTTCTAAGTTAATAAAAGTTGTTACTCATTATGACTTTTGTTTTAGTAATAAAATTTACTAATTATCTTTTAGAATGTCATCAATTTCTTGTTCCAAATCACTTGAAATCATTTAGTCTAGGATCCTACCCCAATTATTTTCTTTGATAATTTTAGGTTTTATATCATTTTTATATTATTTCACTAAATATGCCTGTATTTATCCTCTCAAATAAAAATATGAAGATATATCAATCTCTGATCATTTAAAAAAATAATTAAAAACTTTTTCTAGTCCATTATTAAAATAATATACTAGTAAATACCAAGTCCTAACAATTTATCTCTCAACCTATAGTATAGATCATCTTAAATCATCACTATGCACACCTCAACTAATTGGTACTACCAAATGAAAACATTATCACCCGATAATCTCATCCTCGTACAACCCTCCATACTACTCTCTTTTTAGTCAAGTAGTTTTCAAATGGTTATTTACCTAATCAACTAGATGCTCAATTTAATCCGGTAACATTAATCACTATTCAAATAATTTTTAAAAAATTCTTAAACATTCACAAACTACATATATTTAGTTGTTTATGTTATTCTTGACTTTACCGCTACGCTTAATATACACCAAGATCCAAATTATGTATCTTTATTAGATATTCTCTTAAACATAATATTTTTTGATATTTTGTTATCAAACAAAAAATATGTTTATATCATGACATGTTATATTTGTTAAACCTAACTTTTCCTTCCAAAACTTTTTACTTTGGATAAGGAGAGCCACTATCCATCCTTCATTAGATTTATATTGGTACACACCAAACTCCCATAAGATTATTTCCTATTATTTCTATGTTTCCCATATATTTCTACTCCCTTATTACTCTTGTTTAACATCAGCATCATACCTCTTCCACCTATCAATGAGTAACTTCACATCAACTATATTATCTTTCTTAAATCAAATCCTATCAATTGAAACTTGAACATTATCGTAAGGTCCACCAAAAAAGTTGACTATCGTGTCATTACCATCACTACCGTAAAACTTAATTTGATTACTAATTTATTTCATTAATTTAATATCTTCTCTTAATCTACTCTAATAATATATCATGATAAAGTTGGTACAACCTATCTACTCCAATCCAATTCAATATTTTATTCTTTCATGACACATATTGCTATCAATTTTCACTTTATCATAGATCAAGATGTTATCTATAGATCAACTAGTAGATTGTTCTATTACAAAGCCATTTACTCCAAAAGTGTTCTAGTTACATTGTTCAAAGATTAGAATCTACGATGAAAGGTTGAGGCATACAGAGAATCACTGAATAAAAAAAAAAGAAGATCATTAATAGAAGTAAATAATGATACCAATGATTGATAAAGAATTATATTATGATCTCACATTAATTTATGATTTGAATTACCTTGATTCATGCAGGGGAATCAATTGCTGTATAAATATACAATACCACAGTGACTGTAATCAGAATCTTTTACGATGCAATTCAATAATATATACTGCATCCAACGTGAGGGTTTTTCCCTCACGTGCTTTTCACATTTGACTAGGATGAGGGGTTAAAAAATTTAATATTTATTAAAAATATTGATATGTATGAGATAAAATAAGAGAATAATTATATAGTGCTAATGATCGAGAGAGTTAGGTTATTTGTATATACTGGGCTATGAACTATGAATTAAAAACTTAAATATTTGGATTAAATTGGTATCCGACATGATAATATTAACTTTGATCAATTTAAACTCATCATTATAAATTACTGATGTGACTCATATATAAATAATTTGATCAAAATGAGTCCATATTTAAAATTTATAAAGATTGAGACGAGATGGACATAATAACCATAATTATCATAGACAAACTAAAAAACAAAAAAATTGGTGAAAATATTTAATCACACATATAAATATCAGAACAAGTTGAAAATATTTACTTATATGAGATAAAAAAAATGATAAATTAAAATAACAATGGTTATATATATTAACTATATCGATTCAAATTCATCATCTTATATTTTCTATTGAACTATAGTCATTAGTTTGCATCTATTCCTGAGACAAATTGGTGACCAAAATGATATCTTCAACATCGATTAATTGTGGTGGGACAAATTAAACAAGTCCAATTAATTAGCTATCGAGACGATAATAGCAGGCAAATGTCACAATGTCAAGTGGTGTTTGCTCTTCTATGGGATACAGTTTGGCACTGCTGTCTCTGATATAAATATTAATTACTCTGTCAAAGCTTAACTTACCTACAAATAAACAACGAGAAATGTCGTGCAGCGTACGAGTGATTTGGCTTCATCCAAGTGAAGGGCAAAATCTGTCTGTGCTCATCAGGTCATGCCAACCAGCATGCATGCCTGGATGCGAGACAATTAATCTCACTCGATTGGAAGTTTCTTTTGCATGCATGTTTTCCTTTTGTAACATCCACACTTCATTCCTGAATTCTACCCCCATCTGTTTTGATACTTTGTGGTTCCATTTGTTTAGCCATTCTCTATCTTTTAAGATAGAGTATAAAGAGGAATGTATATTAAATGGGTGAAAAGAGAAAGATAGTGGAGAGTCCAAGTATAGGAAAGGAAGAGAGACAGATCGCTGCTTAGAGGGTGCTTGAGAGAGAAATACTAAGTGCAGTAGGTATGTGGTTATAGTTAATCTACATTTAGGTGTTATGTTATAGAACTTTTAATGGGGTGTGTGTTCACAGAGATCAGACTAAATAATAATGTCAAGGTATTCTGATGAATATTATACTGATATGGAGGTATTGATATATCCATGTATGACAAGAATCGTATATCATTCGATCATCAAATTTTCTTGTATCACTTTTAATTACTTGAGAGATTAAAAGAGGATTGTACTATATTCAGTAAGTTTGTAAATTACTCGTCCAAGATTAATCCTAGCAGACCAACTAAAATAATAATAATAATAATAATAATATAACTCTAGTCAACCTACGAATACTGCTTTGGCTGTGGTTCCTCACCCCATTAAGTTTGTACGAGCAGCAGGTTGTCCCATTAGCTAGACGGAGCTGTTCCGAGACTTCCAGCTCAATTTTGCATGGACGTGGGCAGCATGTGATCACATTGCCTTCCTCCCATTCGCCACAGCTCGTAGATTTATAGACCATGTAAACCCAGTGTTATGGTCGCATGGCATACACCATCTTTGAAGTATAAGATGGAGGAAGATGGTAGTAGTAGTTCTGTGTGATGCCGTAAGGGAGACGAAGAAGAGGAGAAGCTTTACTGATGTAATGATATTTGTAGCTCTTATGTTGCCACCACCTCATGGATTGGATTTAGAGAGAGAGAAGGGGATAAAACAGACATCTTGACAAGAATCCAACACTGGCACAATTTGGGCAGAGGAGTTGGAGGATAAAATGGTCCGTTAACAGAAAGATTGCAAATCCTGGATTTGCAAGCTGGATTTGGAGTTTTTGTCTGCTGAGTTGACCTCATCTCTCTCTCTCTCTCTCTCTCTCTCTCTCTCCATTCTCATTTGTCTCTTTTTCTCTCCCATTAATTAATCTCATGTTTCAAAAATGTTTTCTTTGTCTCAACTTTAAATGCCAACTCTGCACTTCTCCGATGCTTTTTCTTCGTTTCCTGTTCTGTTCATCTCCCCATACCTACCCCGTACCTTTGGCTCTCCTCATCGATCCCTCACAGTCTCCTCCAACTCGTTCCTCCACAGAATGTGATCTTAGCCCTCCCCATCCTCCCCAAAGCAGAAGCCATCTCGCACCATTTTACCGAACTGACCCCTTCCCTTCTCCCAGTCTCTGAAAAAGGAGCTTTTTTCCCCTCGTGGTTCGGCACTAGCCATTCCTTGATTCTTTATCATTTCTTTGATGCTTCTTTCCTCATTGCAGTCCAGTGGCTTTTCTCTGCTTGGATGCCACTCTAGCTGCATTTTTTCTCTTTAGTTTTGGTTCGGTGATTTTGGGGGTTATTGGCCTTTGGTGTTGAAGCTTCACGCCTTGGGGTTCCGTCTCTTAAAGACGCCCTTCGCTTGTTGTGTGGAAGATCAGCAAGATCAGACCACCAAAAGCGGTAATCCTTTTTCTTCTTATCGACTGTTGTCTTCCATATACTGCTACAGATTGCTTCATTAGTGTTCATGGTAATATTCGGTGATGCTGGATGGCTAAATATTTCCTTTTCTTTTACTTTCTTTCCAATGTTCTGTCAGTGAAATCTCTCGCATCTCTGGGTTTCTGATAATAAATCTCATGCATGTCAGATGATTTTCTTGAGTATGCAGCGACTTAGTGTCAATTGATGCCTTCTTTTAAGTTCGGATACCAATGTGGACCTTTGTGTTTTGTGCCACTCAAAGATCTGTCTTTTTTTTCCCCTTTCTTTCATATATATGCCTGGAATGCATTGTTCTTAGATTTATATGAAGTTTCACTGTAGAAAATGTTGTTTATGATAGGGGATTTATGTCTTGCCATGTAATCCAACTGCTGCCAGATCAAGGGGTATAAGGATTATGACTTTACTGTTATGCAAGTTAAACACTCACTAACGAAGCATTCTTTGAATTACAGGAAAGAAAATGTCATCCGGTAGTTCATTAAATGCTGAATTATTACAGAAGACACCAGTTTTTGGTCTGAGACTTTGGGTGGTGATTGGCATCTGCTTTGGTGTATTAATTGTGTTTATTCTCACTATTTTATCGACATGGATCACATTCAAGAGAAAGACAAGCAGGGGTTTTGACAACATGACAATCTCACAAATCCCGACTGTGTCGAAAGAGATTACCGTGGACAGAGTCGGTAACCCGTGTGATGCTCAAACTCTTCAGGAACTTACAGGGCCTTTCTTCCACTCGCATGACAAATTTAGTGACACGGAATCAGTAAGGACACTTGCCCACTTGACCATGAGCAAGTCCAGCGATGCTGATAACCTGAGCCACTGCAGCTCTGCCTATCACAATGACAGGGCTGGGAGTTCATATTCTGGTGATGAAGGTAGTACCGGACCCACTAGGAAAACATATCCTGCATATGCATTTGTGGCTGCATCTCCTTTGATTGGACTGCCAGAATCCTCACAATTGGGTTGGGGTCACTGGTTTACTCTAAGGGACCTTGAGCTCGCTACAAATCGTTTCTCTAAGGAGAATGTCATTGGGGAGGGTGGATATGGAATTGTTTATCGCGGGCGTTTGATAAATGGATCTGAGGTTGCAGTAAAGAAGCTTCTAAACAATCTGTAAGTTCATTACTAGCATGTACCATTTACGGTCACAAGCAATTTGATTCATCATCTTTTGATCCACTTGGTTTATGCTATTTCAATGGTTTCTGACCAAAGTTCCTTCTGAGTCATGTAGGGGACAGGCAGAGAAAGAATTTAGAGTGGAAGTGGAAGCCATTGGTCACGTTCGACACAAAAATCTAGTGAGGCTTTTGGGATATTGTGTAGAAGGAATTCATAGGTGAAAACTTGTTATGAACAGTCTATTTGGTATACATTCTTTGTATTTGCTCTATTACTTGATTGGTGTTTCATTTGACTAGAACTTTATATCATTGCCTAAATTTAGGGGATTATTAGCTTATGCCCCTAACTCCGAGAAGTTATGGTAAAGCTTTCTTTATCGCCACAACCTTGTGATCTTATTGAACAAAATGGTATATATGGAAATATATACTACAGGGATCAAGTTTCAGCAATAAAAACTGAACTTCTGTCAAAATTATTAAGCACATGAATATGCTGTAACAAGTCAAAAACATTCGTGATCTTGTAAGTTTATTAGCTGTAACTATTAAGTCAAAACAAACTAGTTCATAATGGAGAGTGTGACAAGACATTTTTGATGCTAAGATCCATTTTTATGGATCTTAGAGTACCACTTAAGTTCATAATGGAGAGCATGGGAAAAAGGCACCAAGTACCATTAAGTATACCCAAAATCTGTCATCGTATGTCAGTGTCATACATCTAACTGCATTTAAAAGGAAACTTGTTGGTCTTTCGGAGATATCTTCTTCATCTCTAAAAATCTGCCATGAGGGTTATTTAATGAAGGAAATGATTTTTTTTCTTAGTATAGTACATGGATCTGAGAAAAATCATGACTTAATAAAAAGTGTGTTTTTAGCGCAAGAAAGTGGTGTCTATATGATAATAATATTGTAAATTATTTCATAAATCCACTGTTTGATAAAGCAAACACATCCAGCAAGATCACAAGTAGATTTATCATTTACGATACCTGGCCAGATAGTTTTGCTGCAAAATTTATGCCATTGTTTTAGTACTTGGTACTTACTAAATTGTTTGTTGAAAGAGCAACCTTTTTGCGTACACACAACCAAAATGGATTACATGGTTTTAATTACTTTTTTTGAGCCGATTATGTAATCACCCAATACATTGTAGGATGCTTGTATATGAGTATGTCAACAATGGAAATCTAGAGCAGTGGCTACATGGAGCTATGCGTCAACATGGCATCCTTAGTTGGGAGAACCGCATGAAGGTCATCCTTGGCACTGCAAAGGCGTAAGTCTTGTTTTCAGAGTAAATTATAGCCCAAAATATGCTTTCTTTTTTTTTTCATTTTAGTTTGTGTAAAAGGTCACATCTTAGTTAATTTGTTAATAGTATATTGATGGTTGACCAATTTGGTTACCGGGATGGCTTTCAGACTTGCTTATTTGCATGAAGCAATTGAACCAAAAGTTGTGCACAGAGACATTAAATCAAGTAATATCTTGATCGATGATGGATATAACGGAAAGATATCTGATTTTGGATTGGCTAAGCTTTTGGGTTCAGACAAAAGCCACATTGCAACTAGAGTAATGGGAACATTTGGGTATGTAGGCTATCAGTGTATGCTTCTTTTACTCCCCCTTCTATCTGGTAGCATCAATTTTGCAGATTGACATTGGTACTTCGCAATAAAATTGAAGAAATAAATAGGATGGATGACATTCACTTCTTACAAATCTCAGGTATGTGGCTCCAGAATATGCTAACACTGGACTTCTAAATGAAAAGAGCGATGTTTATAGTTTTGGAGTATTGTTACTAGAGACTGTGACCGGTAGGGATCCTGTGGATTATGGCAGGCCGACAAATGAGGTATAGCCAACAAAGTCTCCGCACTACTTAAATATAACTATAATTCTGACTACTTTCTTCATTATTTATTATCTCTTCTAACATTATGTATGACATGATGAACTTTTTATTTGCATAGAATCTGATGCTTTGCATGGATCATCAACTAAAAGTTCTCACTATGGTTTTGTGTACTTGCATTCTTCACCTTGATCTCATAACGAGATTGGTAAAACATCTCTTGCCTTCTACTCCCAGGTGAATCTTGTCGAGTGGCTAAAAATGATGGTTGGAAATAGAAGGTCAGAGGAAGTAGTGGATCCAAATCTTGAGGTCAAGCCGGCTATGCGTGCCCTTAAACGCACACTTTTAGTTGCACTGAGATGTGTTGATCCAGATTCTGATAAGAGGCCCAAGATGGGCCAGGTTGTTCGAATGCTTGAAGCAGATGAACTTCCTTACCGTGAGGTCATAACCTTCCTTCTGGTTTTAATGCAAACTCCATTTGAAATGATTCTATGTAAGCTTTGAATCCAAATTACTGACATGCACACTCTTATTTTCTAAAAAAGGATAGGAGAAACCGAAGGAATCAGGCGGGAAGTATGGAGATTGAAGCCCTGAAGGAGAGTAACAGTTCGACTGATCTGGAAAATAAAGCAGGACTTGGAGATAACCGGGCATCTGACAGGTTCCAAGCATAACAAGGGTCATTACGCCTGCATGAATTCAGCTGTTAGCATTTTCTCTTTGCTAATGATGTTGAATAGCTCTGTGGCAAACAGTTTGAGATTGACTGGGGAATACAATTTCTGGTTCTTTGGGTACAGTGCTGTTTCTTCTGCCAGCGTGAGTTAGGTGAGACCAAAAGAAGAGTGAACTCATCATTCTGATGTTCCTGAAAACCTGGTCGTGTTGGATTTCCTGTATAGATCTATCTTCAATTTGGATATCTTCTTCTTCATCAATCTTAATACTGTTTATTTGTCTGTTTTGTTCTAATATTTCTCCTCCCCTCAACTTCTCGGATGTCTTGCTGTTTACTCCTTTATAAGAAGGCATGATCACTACTGCATTCCTGCTTTTGCATCAACACCATCACACGTCTTCTGCAGTACTGTGTGATCACCAATCACTGTGCCACAGCTTGCCTAATACCCAAAGATGCTTGTTTGTGCTTTATTTCTGGTTTTGAAGAACATTAAACGAAGCCCGTAAGATCACGAGCTTATTTATATGACGCTTGATTTGGTATATGCTAATCTAATTTAAATGGTTTTGATAAGGATCTCTACACTGTCCCTCGAGTCCAACTGGGGCTCCAGTTTTGCGATGTGGTCAGGTCTGACTCATCCAAGTCGATTACATGATCCGCTCGGAGATACGCTCGATCGTGGAACCCGACCCGATAACTCTCGAGACACGTTAAGCTAAAGCAATCTTGCGGTCGCAGCGGACACATTCTAGGGTTTACAAAGGCCTCCCCACCCTCCACCGCCTCCGATCTCACATTCTCGCATCCAACTTGAGGCCTTGGCAGCGGCGGCGGACTCGCAAGCAGAGATGAAGGTGATCGCGGCGTATCTCCTCGCAGTTCTCGGCGGCAACTCTCATCCCTCCGCTGGCGACATCACGTCCATCCTTGAATCAGGTGAGGCCTTGTTCGGTCGCTGGTTCCCTTCTCTTCTTTGAAGCGTCTCAATACTTGTTGGGGTTCACTCGATTGGCTTGGATCTCTGTTGTTGTTTCGCAGTGGGAGCGGAGGTAGACGTGAAGAGGATAAATCTTCTCCTGTCGGAAGTTGAGGGGAAGGACATCACGGAGCTCATCGCCGCCGGAAGGGAGAAGTTCGCCTCGGTCCCGTCGGGAGGCGCCGTGGCGGCCGTCTCGGTCGCCGGCGCTGGTGGTGCTGCTGCGGGCGCTGCCCCGGCCGAGGAGCCGAAGAAGGAGGAGAAGGTCGAGGAGAAGGAGGAATCCGACGACGTGAGCTTCTTAATCCCACTAATTGAGATTAAAACAACAAAAAAGACATCTTTAACTTTTACGGCGATTAATTATTATTATTATTTTGTTGTGCTGCAGGATATGGGCTTCAGCTTGTTCGATTGAGGGGGTATCGAGTATCTATTTATGCTTAGCTTACTTAAAAATCCTTTGCTTAGATTTAGTCGAGGAAAAGTGGTGTCTTGTTTCCGAATTCCGTCTTATTTAAACTTTTGTGTAAGACTTGAAGAAATATGTCTTGAGTTCACGTAGTGCAACTTTTTCGAAGCCTTTCCCCAATATATTTATCTTATTGCTTCTGTCTTTTACATGTGTGGTTTGTGGAGGTGGGCTTTCTTCAGGAGAGAAGAAGTCCACCTTCTCTTTGCATAGTCTTGGATCAGAACATACATTATTGGTTATTATGCATTTTTTTCTTTTCCTTTTTTAATGTTTAATTTGCTGAGTTTTGTTTTACATCATTGTTGATTGGCCTGTGAATTTACATTTGGATGCTGCTTCAGCTTTCAATTTTTTGTTGATTGGCCTGTGAGTTTTTGTTTTATATTTTTGTGTGCACATAAATGTTGCCTCTGATTAGAATTATTATAGTGCACATACCCTAGTATTATGTGCTATATTGTGTCAGCTATATTGTGGTGAAGTCCCTGCTGTCTTTATGCAAAATTCTTGCTAGAGGCAACAAGTGAAGGAAATATAAACCCATAAGGTGGACATGGCCAATTAGATATCCTCCTCTATGACAAGGTGAAAACTTGTTCATTTGAAGTAATTTGCATTTAGCTTCACATCAAGACTGCATAGATCTCACATGTTCTGATGGATATACCAAAAGCAAACTCTTTGAGAACTAGCGATACTAATCACCTGATCCGATGGAAGAACTGACCACTTGGGTGACTTCAAAATTGCTCGAGTCTAATTAAGATAGTGTGTCTATCCACATAAGGCGTGATGACCTCATCATATGAACTTGATTAGCCACTGACTTGGAGTGTCATAATCTGTCGCCTTCGAAATACCTAGTATTGTGTCCTGTTTGATTCGATAAGCCTGAAATCACATGGCTAAAAGTTACTTCTTTTGGGTAAGTAATAGAGAGTGTCTGTGATGGTGGAAATCAGTCAGGATCCATAGGTCACCAAAGCATTCACCAAGTACAATGCTTTCTTTTGGGTACAAGAAGTAAACTGCAGGGAAGTTGTCAATCAATAGGCATCAGAGAATCAGGGTTAAATGTCACATGAATGTCTGCAGTGAATCCTTCTAGAATAGTTTGCTGTTATATATATATATATATATATATATATATATATGTATGTATGTAGTTGATCACACTTGAATGAGGTTAGTTTGACACTGGCAGCATTTGATGATCATAGGGATCGCATTTCATCATCTCAATTTCCTTCTCTCTCTTGTGGGTGTGGCTTCTAGTTATTTTAGTTTCATTAGTCTAATTTGACTACTCTCACTTTTATATGACAGCAATGAAGTTTATTGAACGGAAGATTTCTTTTATGTGTGTTATTATAGGACAAAATATTGTTATAACAATGGAATAGTTGAATCCTATATGCCCACGCAATGTAAGCTTAGTGATAGAACCAGCATGGCTAAGTTGGCTAGCAAATCACTTAATTTGTTTTTGGGGAGGGATGAAATAGCTTATTTTTCAATGTGAAAATTGGTGTGTGTCTATGAATATGGTTGCTGATGTTTGAGGAAGAAAAAGGAAGCATTATGTTATATGCTTGGCAATATTAAGCTGGTAATTCACTGGAAATCTGGACTCTGTTCTATAACTTTATGCGTCTGTTGATGGCTTCGTAAGAGAGTCACCTCCTGCTGCTGCATGCCGTCTGCAACCTGTGGACACAACTGCAGGTATGCTCTCAACACTTTTGATTAGGACAAGAGGAGGCTTATCCATTTGGTTCCGGAGCCGAGGAAACGAAGGACAAACAGTGGCGTCCTGATGATGTGAAATCTATACATCCACGGAGACACAATGGATATGTCCACCGAAAAGTGCGATTGGATCTGCAAAGCAATCTCAGTGAGCTCCAACGTGTTAAAGTTGTCGGCAACAGCCAAAAGAATTAGATTCCCGTAAAGGTGTGCATCCATAAATGTCGTCAGTCGGCCAAAACCATGGCGATAATGAGAGGATATGCCATTGGATAGTGGATGTCTGCCACAGGTAAATAACTGTGGTATGAAGAGAATATATGCATCACGTTTTTGTATCGAGCTTTAAAAAACTTGCTGGTGGACGACATCCAAGATCGGGAGATGTAGATGCCCTTTTATCTGATGTCTATAATTGCACGCTCAAAGAAGCAGATCAAAACGGAAAGAAACCAGAAGGGAACAGAGTACAGTTTGGGGAAGAAGACGACTGTGGTTCGAGGCAGCAGGTGAAGAAGACATGAATGAGGTCGAGCTCGTTAACAATTCGGCTGGAGGATTGATTGCACGCTACAATCTCATCAAGGCTTTGTACAAAACAAAGAGACAATTAAAGAAAACAGTACAGAAGTGTGTGTATGGAACTTCGCCTTCCTCGAAAGCTGTTGATAAGGACTGAGGAATCACTTTCCACGTTAACCTTTCAGAAAGTCCAACGCCATTGCAGCCCGCAGACTATCCCCGATCCCTTTTTCATCCCGCTCGCATGAGCACCGAAATCTCCCACGCGTGGCAACAGCATCGCACCAAATTCGATGCCCAAAAGGAAAGAGGACAATAGGAGAGGATGAAGAGCACATCTTGGATGCCCAAACCCAAGGCGATAAAGTCCATGCCAACGACAAAACTCCCCTACAGTCGCCCTTTGTCTTCTCTTCGTATCCTCCACAACGCTAATTCCCCGTTGTTTTCTCGGCCAACTTGCGCTCTGTTCTTAATTCCTTACAGCCGCAAGAATTAAGCCGTAGTGGATCTCATCATGCCAAAAGTATTTGTCGAGCGATTAAGATGAAACAAGAATATACTTGCCGGAGTCTTAGTTGTACGCAAAAGAGGGCCTTCATGATGGCTTCGCGAGTGTGTTAGTACAAAACCAGTGGACCATCGCCACTTCCAGATCAAAGTAAAACCAATCATTACCCTCCGATTAGTAGTACCTCCATGTATTAGCCAACTGCAGCAAAAATCCCAGAGTGTGGGGCTCAGAGTGCATGGGTTGCAGTGGACCAGGTTTTTTCCCCGTCTTTTTCCTCGGGCTGATGATTGTGTTGGATGGGAGGAGGAGGAGGAGATGGTGAGGAGAGAGATGCGCAGGATCTGGATGAGGAGGTGGAATCTGCAGGCAGACGACAAAGGAGACAGCTTCTGAGCTTGCAAGAGGAGCAAAGCATCGCGTGGAGTGGAAGGGAACAAGTGACTCGGTTTATCCAACAACTTGTTCGAGGAGTATCGCAGACACGGCAAAAGAAGGCATGTGGGGCTGATGTTGTCCGCCGGTGGTGGTGGTGGTGGTTGTGGTAGGCCAAATAATCCACACACAAAAGTGAGAATTCTATATATCTGATATCTGTACGCATATATTATTATATAAATAGAATTAGTCAAGCTATTATTATCTTAAAGAGTATTTAATGAAATGACTTTGAATTTAGGTGCGAGTATTTCTTAAAAGAATAAATCGATTTTTCTTTTGTTGGTCACTAACTGAATAATTACAAGAGAATCAACAAAAAAATAAAATATTGTTTTTCGAACCAAACAATCCAACAAAGTTTTTTTTAATGATATTATATAGAATTTTTTTTTAAAAAAAGTCGATTTTTATTGACATTTGTTTATTTCAAAGTTACATGGTTCTGGTGATCCGGCGGAACAGACTAAGGTGCGGTTTACTTCCGCGTCTGGGACGACGGCCGTCATCGACTCCTCCCGGTGGAACTTGGCTTGCTTAGCGATGAACGCTTCTATCGTCCGCCGGAACTCCTCCGCGTCCTCCACCTCGTCTTCTTCCACGGCCAGCGTCTCCTCCTCTGCTTTCTTCCGCCCGACGTCCGTCTCAGATCGGAGGAGCTCGGACCGCGCCCTTTGCCGCCGCAGCGTCCTCCCCGACCGGCTCCTCCGGAGCGCCCGCGTCTCCACGCACACGGCCTTGTCCTCGAACACTGCATCCTCCGGCGTCGGGGCCGGCTTCGGTGGCGGGAGTGAGTCGGAAATCCGGCGCCGGATCTCGAGGATCTCCTCGTACAGAGCGCCGCCGCCGTCGGAGGCGGCCGAAGCGGGGGAGGGGGAGAGTCGGCCGGACTCGGCGAGGAGGAGGAGGACGATGGCGTTGGCGAGGATGAAGACGAATCGGGGGCCGAGGAGAACGGCGGCGAGGCGGCGGAGGAGATCAACGGAGAGGTGGGAGGAGGACCAGGAGAGCAGGAGTGCGGCGGCGGCGAGGCCCTCCAGGCAACGGAACAGCGTGCAGATCCTGCGGAGGCGGCGGAGGCTCCGCCTCGCCGTCTCCTTGTCTGCCGTCACCGCGTCCATGTTGGTGATCGGGCGGTAAAGCGAGTCGCTCGAGTGTTAAGGAGAGAGTGTGCGTGCGTGTGTGTGCGCGAGAAGGGAAGAGCGAGCAACTCGGCCCTTATAAAGACTCGCGACCTGCTCTGCCGTCTCACTCATGAATCTATCTAATCGAAGCAAACAAGTCTTTGGACTTCCTTTTCCTTTTTCTATGAATAAAAAATTGGATCTGATTTAGTGCAAACTGGTAATGGGCCGACCCATAAATTTGTCTGGTCTTAATTAACAGCCCAATTAACAGCCTAATCCCATCTTAGTGATTAGTTATGTCCCTGCCAACATATGCCCTTTCCTCCATTTCTTAAGGATAGAAGAAGGCATCTACGAACTTTGTGTCACATCCACTGCTGAGTTCTTTTTCGTATTATTTTGGTTACGTAAAGCAATTCCATTCGAAATGGAGGACGAATTGGACGTGCATGCGAAGCGCTGTGCGCGCGCGCGTGCGGTCTTGGGAAACATCTGGAGCGACAAGACGAGCCAAACCACAGGCTCTTCCACCACCCTATCACATCCCGGTAACGTGTCACGAGGTCACTGCCACTTCTGATGGCCCATTGCAGACGTACAACCTCGTAAATAATACATTTCCCTGCGGGGTTCGGAACTCGAGGCGACCGCTCTGTGCGTGCTGAGCTTGAGGGACGACCGGACAAGCAAAGACGGCCTCTTTTGGCACAAAGGTCGGTCAGGGAAAGAGAAAAGTTGCAATGCGCTTTATGACCTTTCACGGCCGCTGTCACCTGTGAAGCCCGTCACGGAGGTGTTGTTATCAATTCCATCTTCTTCCCCCCCTCTGCTCCTCCTCCTCCTCAACATCGTCCTGCTTTCTCTCTGTAGTCACGTGAGCGAGTCGAAGAAATGATGATTGTAGATAGGGATGATAATTTTGCCCCATGGGCGTGATCAATCACCTACCCGATCACTCGTGCTACGCTGCCGGAGGCACAGGCCCCGAGTGCGACGCCTAGGACGAAGGTCGGCGGGTCCATGCTAAGCGGGGCATTCCATCGAACAGGAGACGAGCATACAAGTGGCAGTCGGGTTTCATCGGACTCTCGAGCAAATTTGATGGAGCCTAGCGGAGAAGGGTTTCCATCGGGCCTTAGCCCATCTTGGTTGCTTGTGGCTTATATGATCGATACACTCTGCTCTTACTGTTCCTTGTGGCACCTCAGTTAAATATTACAATCCATCTTATAATAATAATACCTTACATTTGCTGCAGTAGACTAATCACGTCATGGAAGGTTGACGCAAGACACAGACTACGTTTTAGCATGACCACTATGGACGTCCCACTATTGGCCGCAGAAAAGATTCAAGGATCTACTGGAACATTCTTTCTTCTTCTAACGTCAACCATCGGGATAAGCACTCGTCGAATCACCAAAGCTGACGTGTACACAACGTTGATGTCGTTAAGCTCGAAAAAGACACGGAAAGCGACGTCCGATTTCCATCAGCTGGCCTACGCAAAATTATGATTGCAAGAAAACAAGTGATGGGTGTATGGACGTGATTACGATACGGGGAGAGGTACTATTGACGTGGTTGGAAGCATTCGCCATGTGAGTCCCTTGTCACCGCTGGTGGTATAAACCTACACCGATGCACGTATACGTGGACACAGATTCGCATGCAATCTGCAGCGGGATCCGTCAACTTCGATGATGCATGCCACGACACGAAATCTGTGCGTGATGCATCTAACGGAGACATCACGATGCTGATCACTCTAAAATTGAAAGGTGTTTTATATACCCACATAAGAACATCCCGATTGAGCGAATTCAAAGTCTGTTGGAGAAGAATCGATGTGTTGGGGTGTCACAAGACTCTTTCCACACACAGCTGCGGATTTCTTGCGATGTGGAACCGTTCGTCTCATCTGTTTGATCTCGATCGTCCAAATAGTTTGATCAGATTCATCTAAACGGGATCTACGATGACAAATGTATACACAACACACGTAGCAGCCGCTTGAAGAGACGAAAACAACCTCCTCCTCGCTCACATGTTGAGCACCACCGCGCGGCCGTCAGCACTCTCGCCTTTCGCCTGCCTCCCTCCACACTAGCGACCGCCCCCCCTCTCCCTTCGAGAACAACCTCGGAGAGAGCTTCCTCTGTCACCGAGCTATTCGCATTCCAAGCATCTGGACTGCTTCAACTTGGGTTCCTGAACTCGTACATCTTTTATTCTGATGACTTGAATCCTGGCAATTTCTTCCGTTCCCATAGTGTTTTCAAGTGTTTGGAGTTGGTTCTCAAGGTTTTTAGCTACCTTTGTTTTCCTTCAGAAGGAAGCGATGATTGCACCCCTGATGGATGTCAGCAGCGTGGGGCTGAAGGCCAATGCATGCTTCGGCCATGTCAAACGTGGAGTTCTTGGCAGTGGGGAGAGTGGGATTTGGGGGGATGGGTCCGCAGGCGCCTCTAGAATTAGGGCTTGGGAATCAAAGGTGGCGAAGAATGTCAAAAGTGGCCGCTGGGTTGGAGGGTTCAAGGCGGGCGTTGCGTTCTCTGATCTCACTTCGGATGTCAACCAGGAGACTCTGATAAATGATCCATACGTAAGTAATCACATTCTTGCAGAAATTGTGTGAGTTTATATATCTTGATTAAGAACTGCACCCTTCTTTATTCTTCTACTAATGTAGTTTAGCAAAATATTCCATACTCCTCTGTCTAATCTCTTCTTTTCTTTATGGAATCATTTCAGCTGTCAATAAATAAAATGCATGTCTATAATCCTTTTTTTGGGATTCAGGTCGTTGTGATTTGTCTTGCAACCAATGAAGTTTAAGCTTCACGTAACATTTAACTACATTTCTTAGACAAATTCATCTAAAAATGCTTTTATATTATACCTTGCCATCATAAATTCTTCATTTCTTCCTTACACATGTTTGATTTACCTTTTGTCTCTGTTTCTGGTTTACAGATTTATTACTAACACATCTTTCGAGGTGTTGGTTTGCTTGGCGGGTAAAATTTTTTTTTTTAATTTTTTTTAATTTTTTTTGTATTTTTGAAGGTGTCAGCTATCCTATCTGATAAAGACTTTATCAGTTTATCAGAAGGTCCTGAGCTCGGATCTTGCCTTCATCACTTATCCTTTGTAAAGAAAAAAAGAAAAAACATAACTTTTGAGGAAAATGGACTCAATATCACCATGCTGCGGTTGCAGGTTATCCAGGCTCCAATGTTTGGAAAACATAAGCCAGACCCCAAGAGTGTTGCATCGATCATTTTGGGTGGAGGACCCGGAGCTCAACTTTTTCCTCTCACAAGTACAAGAGCCACACCTGCAGTAAGAAATCGGCCCGATCTGCACCTAGGATGAAAAATAAGAGTTTATTAGATGTTCTGCTCTTCATATAATTTTTATTTCTTATGTTTTTCCTTCCAGTAGATACTAAGATTTCTCTCTTAGGAATTCTCCAGTTATATTTTGTGCCTCGTTCCGGTTATAGCATGCATGATACATTATATGGTGACTTTAAAAGATATTGTTTTTTCTTAGTGTAAAAGTTGAATGATCTTTAGTGAAGCTATCTTACAGAATGTCAGAAACAAATTTTTTTTAGCATCTTGCATTCAGGTTTAAGAACCGTGATATTTTGAGGGTTGCGAAAGAGTTCCTCGGACATGAAAGAGTCTTGAGATCTTGTGATGCAGGGGATGCTTGATTTCCTGAAAGAATGATGCTTATGTGAATTGTCATTTTTTCTGATAAGAAAAAAGTCATATTCTTTTATGTGATATAAAAATGTCAATTGTTTCTGAAGACACATCTTCTATGCAACTTATTTCTGAGGTTTCCCACTATCCTGCAAATTCTATTAGATCAACAAAATGGAAGCATTAGTTTTTCCGTCATAGGCCATTACTCTTTTGAAGTCATATTCTTTCACCTGTTGACACAGGTATTTCCGCTGCATAGCACCTTGACAGCAAATATATTTTTACCATATTTTGTTCTCTATATTTTGGTTGTTGAATTCTCAATTAGTTCTCTTTAATCTAGCAAATCTATGATCCATTGCTCATTGTCCGCAGAGAATTCTAGATGTCAAAGTATCCTTGAACTGCTGATCTTATTCTGTGCTATATAGGTTCCTGTTGGGGGATGCTATAAGCTTATTGACATTCCAATGAGCAATTGCATTAACAGCGGCATAAACAAGATATTCATCATGACACAATATAATTCAGCTTCCCTAAATCGCCATATTTACCGTACATTTAATTTTGGCAATGGAATCAACTTTGGGGATGGATTTGTCGAGGTAATATTTTCAATTAGCTGGATTCATGCATTATTCTTTGTCATTGTCAACTGTGTTTAAGTTTGCTGGGTTTTAAAACATCATTGAGTTCAAGTAATTTAATTATCTGGACACCACTGAGATAGCTGATTAATTATTATGCTGACTCACTAACTAAAAGCTAGAATTTGAATTAAATCTTTGGTCTTATCATCCATATGTTATTTTGAATCTTTTTTCAATGACTAGTTGTTTGAAGTCATAAGCAGGTTCTAGCAGCCACTCAGTCACCTGGTGAAGCTGGAATGAACTGGTTCCAGGGTACAGCAGATGCCGTGAGACAATTCACTTGGGTATTTGAGGTGCGCTATTTGGATTGAGAAAACCAAGAAAAGAGAAATACAAGGATAAGATTGATTTTCCTTTTCCAAGGTGTTTTACATCTGAGGTTTGTGACTTTGATATATGTTTTTAATTCAGGACAACAGGAATAAGAACATTGACTACATAATGATTTTATCTGGTGACCAGCTATATCGTATGGACTACATGGATTTTGTGCAGGCATGTGTTAGCATAACTGACGCAATGTTGTTTATTGTCTATCATCTAATGTATATACTTAAACGATGCATGACAATTGCAGAGACATATTGATACTGGTGCAGATATTACCATATCATGTGTGCCTGTCAGCAGCAGGTATGCAATGTAAACTTGATCCCGGCTAGATGTGATTATGTATCAGCACTTGCATCTGGTTGTAGTCATTAATTCCTGAAGTCTAAAATTAGAAGCTGTAAACCAAGTTAAATGTCACAATCATCTAAAAGCTTGATGATGCATTGTCCTTCTCCACTCTTGTGATTGCTTGTGCTGCTGATCTGCCCTGCCATATTAGTTTTTGGAATTGCAGGAATCTGTTCTGTTCTTGATGTATCTGAAATTATGTATTTTCTGTTAACAAATCACTGATGAAATGTGATGTATATCTTAATTTCATCTCTGGAAACAGTAACTAATTCTTTCTGAATAAGTATTTGATCCTTGCTTTGTGCCATCTTTGCTGAGCAATGAACAAATATCTTTTCACTTCTACTTGTCCATTCTTATGAATAGGATGAATCAACCTTAATCTGTTTCCTTTGCTTTAGTTATTGGTAAAACACTTTTTATCTGAACTAGCTTTTTTCCCTTCCTATAAGCCGGGCATCTGACTATGGAATAGTGAAGATTGACAAGGCAGGTCACATCATCCAATTTTCAGAGAAACCCAAGGGAGCTGATTTGGAAGCTATGGTGAGTCATTTGTCTCGAGGTCCTCTTTTTGTGTGACATGAAGGTTTTTGCAGCAAGTGTCTCCATGAACAATCATAAACTTCATTGAATAAACTCACTAATATAGATCCACTTTGTGTACTGCAGAAGGATGAAAACACCTTCTTCAGATTGTCTCATCAAGATACTATAAGATATCCCTATATTGCATCGATGGGGGTTTATGTCTTCAACCGAAATACTCTACTGGAGCTTCTAAGGTATAACATATGTGACATTGCTATTCCAGCTTCTTTGAGGATGCTTTATTGAGTGTAATATTATCCCAGGTGGACATACCCAAAAGCAAATGACTTTGGACTAGACATCCTTCCTTCAGCTGTTAAAGCATATAAGGCTCAGGTGGGAGAACACTTTTACTCATTAAGAATAACATCTTGTGTTTTCATTTGATCAAGCGATTTCTTATTGTCTGTTAAGGTTTGGCCTATAATCATGTGCTCTTCTTGTCATGCTAGGCATATATTTTTGAAGATTACTGGGACGATATTGGAACAATCAAGTCATTCTATGATGCAAATTTGGCACTGACAGAACAGGTTAATCTTATCTAAAAGAAAATTATGATCAATCGCTTGCTCTGGCTTGTTTACGGTTAGGAGGGTAATGAGGCCACTAAATTTGCTTCATCAAGAAAGAAAGACATAAAACACATTCAACATTCTATATAAACTTGTGTAGCTAGATCACAAGGTGTTATTCTGATTTCGATATTGAGCATTTACCTGTAAGAACTGAATTAGTTGCAATGAATAGTTGCAACTCCGGAAAATGGAATCTGGTAAATCTTTTCTTACATAGAGTCATTATATATGATATGTGGGGATATGTATGAAAAATAGATTTTATATGGATCTATTTCTGCCATTCCTTTCATTCTTGCTCGAGCCGGATGATTAAAAATTATCATGTCCGGTTCCTTCGGGGGATGGATCCATAAGAATTCACCTATCCCAATAACAAAGAAACCTGACTTGAACGATCCTGTATTAAGAGCTAAATTGTAATTTTTTGCCTCTCCAGCCTCCAAAGTTTCAGTTTTACGATCCGAGGACACCCATCTTCACGTCGCCTCGATTTCTACCACCAACTAAAATAGAAAAATGCAGAGTATGTGTTATCATTTGCTAGTTTCTTGTTAGCATTTGTGATCTTTGGGCATCTTATTTTTAAAGTGAACGTGCAGATTCTTGATTCGATTATTTCACATGGATGCTTCTTACATGAGTGTAGCATTGAGCATTCCATAGTGGGAGTGCGCTCACGTATAGACTATGGTGCAGAGCTAAAGGTTAGAACCGTGCATCCAACCATTATTTTCAGTAAAATTTTCTAGCTTGTGAAACTTTGTTTTCTATACCAGCAACGAACTTTGGTTGCCCTGGAAGCTCTATGCTAAGTATCCACAGACAAAAGACAAGACTAACTTGACCAAATTCTTTGGTTGTTGACTGGATAAAATGGTCATGTATAATAATTGGATTCAGAAAGGGACATATTAAAATGAGCACACTCCATTTGAAACCTTTTAATTCCTTATTATGTTTCTATCAAGACAATAACAGACAAGCAGAGCAAAATTAGCAATTTTCTGAAGGAACTCAAGATCACAGCCTATTACAATTGCTTGATGTGTCTTATCTACGCTTTGTGAGGTCATGCTTTCCGTCAGCTTTGGGCCTGAATCAACATCTCATGTTGTCAAATTTTTCTACTTAAATTTTTATCTCATTTCTTTGCCACTCTATGATTCTCTTAATGCACTTATTTTTAAAAATTGATTCATCTGTGCACTGTCATCAAGATTGCCCAATCACTCAAAAGGGTTCATTTCATACCGAGCTATTAATGACTGTTGATTTTATACTAATAAAGCTCAACTGCTATATTGTATCTGTACGGTTGGGTTGGCCTCTCAATTCAGATCTAAATAAGGATTATCGCATCTAATCATAGGTCTCATGATAGAAATTGACAAACCACTTGCAAATATAGAAATTGAATGTTGCGAATGTTATTATAGTTTTTAGTCATCAGAGCGAAGCTTCTCAAGTGTGTGAGGCTTCCAGCAATGCGGAGTTTAGGGAAGGTTCGGCTGAAGCTACTCTCATTAATTCTAGTACCTGGTCATGAAATATAAATTTCTGATATCATCTAGCTTACTCCATGTTTGCTTACCGGCATTACATTCTCTTTGAATCTTAGGATGCATTGATGCTGGGTGCTGATCTCTACGAAACTGAAGCTGAGCTTGCATCTATTCTGGCAGAAGGTAAGGTTCCTATCGGGGTTGGACAAAACACAAAAATCAGGTGAGTTCCAAGTTCTCATGGAAAATGTTTGCAAAATGCAGATGATACAAAAAGTTCTGAAACATGTCTCTTCTTTCCAGGAATTGCATCATCGACATGAATGCTAGGATAGGAAAGAATGTGGTTATCGCTAACAAAGATGTATGTACAACAGTTGGTAGTAAATCTATTTGTTGAACAGAGTAAAGTTTATATCGTCTAAATATCGGAGCATGATCATTGTGTAACAGGGCGTCCAAGAAGCTGATAGGCCAAGTGAAGGATTCTACATCAGATTTGGAATCACAATAATTATGAAGAATGCAACCATCAAAGATGGAACTGTCATATAAAAGAAATGCCAGTTCTCGACGTTTTTCATCAGATCGGAAGTATGGAGAATCTATGAATTGTAAAGAGAAATTTCTTAAACTTTTTTCTTATAGTGTTGATGGTTGTCTTCCTAAATAATCAGCTGCCCTAATGCAGACTAATCCATGTGTATAACTTATCAATCTAAAGTCATAGAGAACTTGATGGAAATCATCAACTGGTTCATACCAGAACTGCTCGTCCCATAAATGAATTCAGCAGAGGGTAATTTTGTCGTTCTTATTCCATTATGTTGATCTTATATATTGCACTTTTTTTGCCATAACATTGTGACGATGAGCAAGTTTATTCCTCATTATTAAATTTTGACGAGGATATCAAATTGCTGTCATTTTTAGAAGCCAAATAGTGCATCTGTATACAGATTGTAATGTATTATACTGCAGCGTCTCATCATGCAAGCAGTAAAATTACTTGTGCATGGAGATGGATAGAAATGAAAAGAAACACACAGCTTCTTCTTCTCCGTCCATATATTTATTGCACACATATATAGAGAGCATAAGATGCTGTGTCTCCTGGATGAAACGAGATCTTCATCTCAAGGAGTTCTGCAAGCTTCATCATGCATTCTTGGTCAGTTTCTTCCGCCATTCCCCCTGCTTTGCTCCTCTCTCACGGCCTTTGCCTTGTTGAGCCTGGCGATGTTTCGCAGTCTGGCGTACAATTTCCCGAGGTACCGAAGCTGGCGAGACTGCTGAGTAATGATTTGGGCCGTGGAGGTTCCCTCGCTCATGACGATCTGGTAGCCATCCCCGTAGGAGTCCATGCCTTGGCTCAGCAGCTGCCAGAACAAGCCACCGGCGGCCGAGCCACCGGTTCTGGCGGACCAATAGATCTTGGAGTAGACGGTCTTGAACAGGGTATCCCTCTGGTAGATGCTGAACCCTGGGTCCTTCCATGACTTCCCGAACTCCGTGATCAGCAGCGGCTTCCGGATCACGTTCCGAGCATCTCGGATGTGGACGCCGAGCCAGTTGCTCAAGAAAGCAAGCTGGGATTGCTCGTCTGCGTTGGACAACCTGCTCATGAAGCAGAGGGTTTAGTGTTCTCTTGCTGCCGCTGCTAAATGACAATTTGCAGTGAACTCGTGACGTTACCATTGATCGGGATAGGAATGGATCGTGGCGAAATCGATGTTTGGAATCTCGTTGTTGGCAATGAAATCGGTTCCGATTTCCAAGCCCGGATTGAATCGCTTGTGGGGTGATGAGGAGCCATAGAATCCCTCTAAACCGGCTTCCAGCAGGTGGTTGCCGTCTATGGACTTCACGTACGCAGCCATCTCTGTGATCCATCCCTACGTGAGAACCAAAACAAGAGAGAGAGAGAGAGAGAGCAGCTTAATGCAAGTGGTTTGCTCGTCGTTCTTCATTCTTGAAGGAGTGAGACAAAGTTGAGTTAAACTGAGGATGATCAGAGAATGGAAGCTTGAGAATTAAATGGTTTCGATTACCTGAATGGTACTTCCTGACAGATCTGACTGGCATCTGGGCTCATTCATTAGCTCCCAAGCAAAGATTGTCGGGTCATCCTTGTAAGCAACTCCGGTGATGGTGTTGACTCTTGTGAGCATAGTCTAAAAGATCATCGAGCTCAAGATCAGGTACCAAGAATGACATAGAACTACTACAAATAGTATTGGATGTCAAAAAATATATGTGATTTTACAAACATTTATTTATTATATTCATGTTGCTGGTTCTTTTTCTTCTTCTTCTTCCTACCTTGATATGATTCTTGTAATAGCCTTTGACAACAGAGTCTGTGAAGAAACCATCGTCTGATGCAATGTACTGACCCTGATTTCTTGCCCATTGGACATACTGCTTCTTGCCTCCAAAAGTATCGTAGTTGTTGGCCAAGCTTAAGATGAGCCTAATTCGATATCTTCTGGCCTCGGATATCACAAAATCCAACCCCTGAAGTGAACAATCACAACAACAAGAAAAAAGTAAACGTTAAATCGCTAGTCACCAAAAAGAGAGAGATATCAAGAAAAGGTCGCGGATGATGTCGGAGACCCTGAAGGTTTGTTCGTTGTAGGAGCCCGGGGAGTACTGCAAGGCGTTGTTTCCCCCATCGCTGAAAGCCCATGTCCTGGCCACAAAGAGGCCATGGCTGGAGGCGTCTCCAAAGGCAGAGGAGACCTTGCTTCTCTGAGACGGATCTGAGGCCAGAGTCATGAGCCAGTAGGCATTGAACCCATTGGCAAAGAACGGGTTTCCATCGAGCACAAAGTTCAGCCCCCTGGTCTTGATGAACCCCCCGCCAGCCTCGACATGATAACGAGGAGCCAGCAGCAGCAGAAAGAGGCCAGCCAAGAGGCTCACTCCCTTCATGGCTCTCTTCTTCTTCCTTCACTGTCGGAGGTGGGAGACTCAGAAGAATGGAGAAAGAGGAAGCACGGAGTATGGGTATAAATGATCTCTCGTCCTTCTTCCTAGCCTAAGAAACCGAGAAAGCCTGGATCTAACTAAATGCTTCAGGTTCTGAGAAGCTTCGTGTGGGTGTGGCCTACTGAACTAAGTGCTGTGATTACTTATAATTGCATTGCAGGAAACAAAGTCGCTGCTATCTGGAATCCAATGTAAAAACAATGAAACATTGCTTCCTTTGTAAGTGTCGAACGCCGAGGATTGCGGCCAGAATCTTGATCTGGGAACAGTAAAAGGATTGCTCGAGACGATGCAAGTAACCTCGAAGAAGGGAGAACAGATGGCTTTTGGTGGATCAAGGAACCGTAAAGCAAATCAATCACCTTTTGTGGGGGGCATGCAATCATGGGTCCTGTCGAAAGCTTGACTCTCTCGTCGGTCGGCCTCTTCATGACTTCATTGGATCGTGTCCTCCACGGACTCGTTGTTTGAGTTTACCAGGGGATGATATCACCTGCTTTCCTGTTGTTGGAGTTGATGTAATTTACATTACTTTTTCATGTTGTCTTCTAATATTTGGTGCTTTAAACCATATTTGCAATCACTGCTCGATCGTCAAAGCTGCAAAGAATAAAAAAAAAGCTTGCAGAGTGATCATGGTCTCTCTCTCTTTCTCTGAAGGATTCATCAGATGCAACAAAAGCAGGAAACATCAATCATAAGAACTGTTCTTCGGATGGTTGCAGGTTTACTGGTTTGTATAAGATTGCTCTTCTTTTACTTGTGAGAAGACTTGAGTTACATTTTTTTTTAATCTTTTACGTTATTATGGAATATAATCTTGAAAAATCTTAATAGTTCATTCGTGCGGTCCATGAGTAATTATCCGTTATAGATGATGAACATATCTGTACGATTTTATTCTTTCAAAATAAAAAAGACACGACGGAATTACGAGTCATTGGTTCCTATACTTCTCAACTAATATGCGATCAAATGATCTTATCAGTTATAAAACTATACATTACACAAAACCAATCCAATATAATATTCTCTGGGAAAAGCAAAGATAGAGGTAATTATCCTCGTAAGGTGGATGACTGCAAATGTTGGAGGTGCTCCGAATGCCTCAACGGAGAAAAGGTTTCATTTCCTCCAAACTAAACTCCCCCATGTCACGGCACAAAACCAGCTTAGTGGGAGTCGGTGCGGTTTGCTGCCACCTGACACATTGTCAACATACCTAACTCATTTGATCCGTGTTAGCTTTCGAAGGTACATGGGAGCCCGTGCGAGCACATGGCTAAGTCGATCGACTCAGCTTGAGTTGTTCATCAAAATAAAAGAAAAGAAAAGAAAAAGGATTGGTTTGGAGCCGAGTGATGATGACAGTGGGAGACAAAAGGGCGTCGGTCGATGAGTTGCCGCGTGTTTATTCGCCAGGGTCCCCCGGGATTTGGCACCGTTCATGTCACCTATTACTTCGGAAGATGTCGGATCTCGGCGTGGATTACGGAGGCTGCCGACAACTCGGCGGTTGAAGTGCCCATGTTAGTTTACCAGCATCACATTTGATGAGGGTAATAATGATAATAAGATTCGGGTTGACGTCAGCTGCTCCAGATGACGCCTAGCGTCTTTATTAACCTGACAGCACCTGATCAACACGGACCGAAATATCGACCGAGGTACATTAACATCTTGCTCAGGCTCGGTCCCTCATGTCACGGCAACGTCAATGTCAGACGTTACCAGGAGTACGATCCTGCTCCTTACAAGCGGGCACATCAGGCAACGGTAACCTTCACTATAAAAACCCTCGCGCTCTGAGGAAACAAAGGAAGAGAAAAAAAAAAAAAAAAAACCCATGCGACTATTCACTAACTTGATCGTCGGAGAGGTCGGGCCGAACTCTCCCGACCCGACCGGTGTGCAGGTGCGAAGATGAAGGCCTCCCACTAAATGCCCTAGCGAGGAGCCCCCTCCCGGAGGAAACGGTGACCCATTCGCGATCGGACCACCGCAGTCGGTCTTCTACAGTCTCAAGGGTCGTCCAAGAAGATCCCCCATCATTCGGATCCGAACCAAGCCGCGTCGGCCCCGAGGCCACGGCTTAAGGTTGTTTACACTAACAACATTCACCTACACATCGAGATTAGATTTATGGAGGGTGAAACCTTCCTTCCTATAAACTTCAAGTCAAATGGCACATTCAGCATCCTTAAAACATAATCTTTAAAACTCAAATTACCTATTCTGTTACCATGCCACGAGGACATGGATCGTCTTATTACTCGCAGATGAGGGTTGATTTGGACGATTCGGTCGTCGGTCCCACGCCAGTGGGCAGTGGGAAGCTTTGTAAATCCTGTATCCTGCCAGAGTGCCCACAGGCAGGCGGCGTCGCTTTGGGTCGGGACGTACAGTATATGGCCCGGCCCAGCCTCCAGTAATCCATGGCCGACCCGATCGCATCCTACGAGGGTTGGAGCGCACCCGACTCGAGTTGGCCGACGTCTTCGTCTACCTCACCATCCGATTCCGGAGCAGTTCGTCGCTTTGCGGAAATATAAGCAATGAGAGCAGCTCTGTCGTCGACGTTGAAGAAAGTATCCGCCGCGGCAGCCGCGAGGCGGCCTCGTGTTGCGTTTGTATCATCCGCCTCCCACCACCACCACCGCCATCACCAAAGTAATAAGCCGACCAAGAAGCGGAAGGACGACTACATCCTGGGCCCGGATCTCCCTGACATCTGGGCCACGCCCGGCTCTATCTCTCCTCCTGCAGAATCCGAAAGCGGAGGTGGTAACCGAACTCTTGTGTTGATCAGTGAGCCATAAACACAAACACTTGGTCGTCATGTGGATGTAAGCTGATGTTTTCGCACGCACACTACTTCAAGATCAAAAAACTATTAGTACATGTGTCCATGGAACATAAAGGGGAGGAGATTGATGCGTGAGGGGCAGGCGTGCTGCATGGTTCATGGCTTTGCTTGACACCAATGCGTAATTACTGTTTAGAATAGCTATTCTTCGAGGGTAGGGGGGAGAATGGAGTTTGTCGGAACAAGTTTCTGATCAAGTAGTTGTCAAGTTTCCTTCCGAGTGGAAATCCACATTCATTATACGAAATGAATAAGAATATGATAAGGAGGTTTAAATCTTGTTTAGTTTTGTATGAGCTGTAGGAGGAATGGTGCGAACTTAGGAACACATCTTTTGACTATATGTTGTATCAAGTAATAATATTGTCATATTTTAGCTTCTTTATTAATTCTATTAGTTAACATATCAGAACTCCATTTGCTGATCGGTTGTATTTATGCTACGAAGAAAATTTCTAATATACCTACTGCATTGTTTTGCATCTTCCAAGGCCTGTGGGCTGTACATTGTTGGCTCTTTGGATAATTCCTTGTGTTCTTCGATCAAAACAGTTGTTTCATTCCAGAACTTTTAACTGGAATTGTAGGCTAAGGTGACCTGTCCACATGAATGATTTTAGTTTTGTGTTCACAAGCATACACCCGAACTATGTGGTTAACATGATTATTTAGCAGAATTGTTTATATTATGCTTTAGTTTACGTACATGTAGTTAAACATGATGAAGAAAAAAAAAAAACAGATTAAACCTCATGGCGACATATGATGGAATCTAGAGGTAACTCTTTTCAAATTTGTACCCCTTTGTAAGTAAATAAGTGCTTGTCTGAAGAAGAAAATGTTAACACTAGCCTTCAAAAGCAGACAGATGAGAATAGAATTTTGAAAGTTTTAGAAATTCGATAGAGGACAGTTCCAGCCTATGACAAATCTGGCAACAAAGCTGTTTAATGTTTTGAATTATTTTTTCAAGCATTAAGAATTATCTGAAACTAGTTTGAACTCTTCTTTGTCTGATCTGTACAAGGAATCACTTTTTTCCTTTTACTATGATTTAGTTTAAGTACTTCTGTCAATTGTACTAGTATTTTTCTTATTTTCTTCTTCTTCAGCAACCATGGCAGTTGATGCAGAACTGGCACCAACTATTATCGATGGTAAGTCCATCGCGGAAGAAATAAAATTAGGCATCGCTAAAGAAGTACACCGGATGAAGGACACGATCAAGAAAGTTCCTGGACTGGCTGTTGTATTGGTGGGTCAAAGAAGGGATTCCCAGACATATGTGCGCAACAAAATAAAGGCTTGTGAGGAGGTTGGAATAAGATCTCTGATGGCAGAATTATCTGAAGAATGTGCAGAAGATGAAGTATTGAATGCTGTATCCGAGTTTAATCAAGATCCATCAGTACACGGAGTCCTAGTACAGCTACCTTTGCCGCAAGTAAGTAGTAGCAATAATCTATAGCTTTCGGGCTTAGAAAACCTTCGTACTTCATTCACACTATTTATTCAGCAACATATATTCATCCAAGCATAACGTTTTAGTTGCTTTGGTATTGTGGTAAGTAAACGGAAGTCACTAGTTTCTTATTGACTTCTAACATAAAGTTTGACATGACATGTATCTCTCTACGATTTTCATTGGGCATCGAGTTCTGTTATCAAGAATATATGAATTTCTTTTAAATTATAAGTTGATACTCGGTTGGTCAAAGCTACTTTTTTTTCTAATGCTGTTCGAATTGAGTGCAGCACATGGATGAAGACACAATTTTGGGTGCTGTAAGTCTGCAAAAGGATGTTGACGGCTTCCATCCATTGAATATGGGGAATCTTGCTTTGAGAGGTAGAGAACCTCTATTCATTCCCTGTGCTGCAAAAGCTTGTATCGAGTTGCTACTCCGGTCGGGTATCAAACTGAAGGGGAAGAATGTGGCTGTAATTGGACGAAGCAATGTCGTAGGATTACCTACCACTTTGCTGTTGCAGGTATGACATAAAAGTTCAAATATTTCCATGATCCGGGTCAGAATAATAAACTGGAGATCTTGACAGAGACACCATGCAACGGTCAGTGTTGTTCATGCTTTCACGAACAATCCGGAGGATGTCACTCGTGTAGCTGATATTGTAATATCAGCTGCAGGAGTCCCCAACCTGGTACGTGGAAGTTGGCTGAAACGAGGGGCAATCGTCATTGATGTTGGGACAAACCCAATTGAGGTAAGTTTTATCCAGCAAGTTTATTGGTGTTCTTGAGCACTCTGCTTATCTACTGTAATTGATGTAGAAAGACATTTTATGACCAAACCACTAACTCAAGTTCCGCATTTCACATTTGTAACTTGCTTTATTGATCACCAAATACTGACTACAACTTCCCAATCTGCTCATGCTCTTTAGTTACATTCGACTTGCCTTGTTTCTTGTTGGTTCTCTAAAAGACTTTCATTTGTAAACCTCCAGTCCAGAACTCCTTTTGCTTCAAACACTATACGAACACATTACATGTTCTCCGCATGTTTATTCATTTCATGCTTGTTCTGCACTAAATCCAGCTTATCACAAAACAAAAAGCTTTCGAGATCCCTTGTTTTTTTGTTTAAAAAGAATTTATGCTAGAATGTTACTAATACATGTAACTGCCGTAGAAAGATTTTACTTGTTTGATGGGTCAACCCCGAGTTTGCTTCTCTTTCTACTTGAAAATGTAAACATCAGGATCCCAGTTTGGAGCATGGTTACTATCTAAGAGGCGATGTATGCTACGAGGAAGCGCTGCAGGTGGCATCAGCTATAACCCCAGTGCCTGGTGGTGTTGGCCCTGTGACGGTCGCCATGCTTCTTTCGAACACCCTCGACTCTGCTAAACGATTTTATGGGATAAGTTAGTGCTCTTCTTGCCGTAAAGCTTGTTGTCCTTTTTTTCCTTATTGCTGGTTTTTTGTCTTCCGTTTGACAAGCATTCATCGACCTTCTTGTGAGTGTAAATTTTGTTATCATTTTTCAGTTCAAATATTGTTTGAGCACCTCAATAATGGATTACTACTTTGTTGTCTGTGAAGGTTGTCATTGCCTTACAGTGCCCCACTTTTCTTCCAGTCCACCTTTTTTTTTTTCCTGATTTCATTTGTTTCACTAGGAAATGCCAAAAAATGTATCATTTTCTGGAACAGAAACAGAGGACGACTCAAAGATATTGGTTCGTCTGCCCGAGTAAATGCACTGTAAATGACATGAACTTGGACAAGCTTTCGGTAGCTAGTGATAAATCAATTGGACAGACCTTTGATTCAACAATGTGTGTGTTGAGTTATCAAGAAATATAGGAATAAAAATAAATTTATTCATAAATAATTAAGTATTATTCCGTTAGAAGATAAAATGAGGAAAAGTCATTCAAGATGTAATGGACATGTGGTAGAAATCACTAGTACTCATTCCATGTGGTTGAATAGGAAGAAGAATCTACCGCAGCAAGAGAGAACAGGCATAGCATCCAACATAAACACATGTAGATTTCCAGTACATCTAGTTTGGTACTACAAGATAAGTTCTTCATAGAACCTGACACCGCCACCATCTCTCTCCATTGTCACAGACGGCAGACCGGCCGGAGAGCTTCAACGCTTCCAGTGAGCCGACGAACAGATGGCACGGGCATCAATGCAGAGATCAATAACAGTGGTACTATGTACGTTGTTGTTTTTGGATCGTTCCTAAGTTGATCGCTGCTCATCTTCGTCGCCTTCGTCAGCCATGCATGAACGTACGCCATGCCGGCGTGCTGCTCCTTCTTTATGTCGCAAGTATGCAACGACAGCAACTTTCACATGATGTACCTGATTACTTTGCTGTACTTTCTCTAGTGTTGACAGGTATTATGTTATTGATATGCTGATTCTTCTGTGAGCACCATACAATCCATCAAAAGCTTACATTTGGGTGGATTGGCTTAGCTGCTACAGACAACTGTTTGATTCTTGTTTTGTTACCATGAACAGTATATCCAGAGCGAGTCTTCTTCTCCAACTCAACTACTTTCTCATTCTATCTTCAGATCTACAATGGCCAAACTCATCTGGCCCTACTAATCATCTCTTGTCACCTTTTATTTGACTCGCTCCCGTGACCATTGCATGTGATCAGAGGAGATGTTGCAGTCAGCATCCTCTTCCTCCAAGCCATACTTGGATGGATTGATAGATAGATAGATAGATAGATTGACCATTACTCACACGCCTCTTCTTGGCTTCTGCATCCAGAACTACCACACTGCATCCAGATAGATTGACCATTGCTTCTTCTGTAGTTAGATATTACTGGCTGGTGCTGCTGCAGAAACGACTAGAGAGCTTTCGCACAACTGGTGGTGTGGTGGCAGATGATGAGATTTATTTACGCCAACCAACCGTCACAAAAAGAGATGGAAAGAAGTTGAGGAGAGAATGAGTTCTGTGATGGCAGAAGGCAAAAGTATAGGACATGTAATTCCATGCCATTTATCATACTTTTGTGTTGCTGCTTTGATGAGCAATGGGAGCGAGGCTTGCGGCTATTTAAACCCAACCTTCCCTCCTCCTCTTCTCCTATCACCAATCTTTCTCTTCCACAGACACTTAACGATGAGAAGCCTCGGGCCAAAAGGCATCGGATTGCTCCTCCTCGTCTTTCTTGTGACGTGCTCCAACTTTCACGAGTGTGAGGGAAGGAGAGGCAAGCACCGGAGGGCAAAGCAAGCGCCCTCTTCTTCCTTAGCTAGAAAGAAAGCAAAAGGAAACAATGGCGGCGACCGCCGCCATGGCAGCGGTGGTGGGTCGGGTGGGCAACCGAGACCGACCCCAGAAACAATGGCAGCAATGTTCGATGTGCTCGATTTCGGGGCCAAGGGGGATGGCATGACTGACGACACCAAGGTGGACGACATCGACTCTGTTTCTTTGGATCATGTCTCTGTTTTCTTGGCGTTTTATGGCACTCTCTTGGGATTTTTGAATCATCAGGAGAGGTTGTCGATGATGCAGTGTGCTCAGAATCTTTCTTCTAATTGATGTAATAATGCAGGCTTTTGAGGCCGCATGGGCTGCTGCGTGCAAGGTGGAGGCTTCCACGGTGATCGTTCCTGCGGAGTTCGAGTTCCTCGTTAGGCCAATCTCATTCTCAGGTCCATACTGTGAGCCCAACATTGTGTTTCAGGTACTGAACAACAAGAAAGTAACATCTAAACCTTCTCGTAGTTTTATGGTGCACAGATTCAGCATTGGAATCTATCTTAATCCTGAGAAATGCTTCTTAAATGTCACAACAAGAAACCACCTCAAAGAGATCGACTTGAACACAAATATGCCACGAATGAGACTCGAAGAATTTATCAGATGATCTCTGCAGCTGGATGGAACGATCGTTGCTCCGACAAGCGCCGGTGCATGGGGTGCAGGCTCGCTGCAGTGGCTTGAATTCACAAAGCTGCAGGAAATCACCATCCGAGGCAGTGGAGTGATAGATGGCCGAGGTAGCGTCTGGTGGACGAATTCCGACTCTGACATCGATCCGGTAATCTCATCATCTTCCTCATGTCATTTCCCACTCTCGTCCCCTTACTTAAATGCTCATGGCGATGTATCCAACAGATAAATGGTGAGCTCGGTTCAAAGATGCCACAGATCAAACCTACCGTGAGCGCACTTCTTGCCTCAGCTTTCTTGAAGCAAACAGAGGGTCTTCTCGTCACCGTTTTCTCCTCTTCATTGTTTCAGGCCCTAAGATTCTACGGGAGCTACAACGTGACAGTCACAGGCATCAGGATCCAAAACAGCCCACGGTGCCACCTCAAGTTCGACAACTGCGAAGCTGTGGAGGTCTTCAACATTACAGTGTCTTCTCCAGGTGACAGTCCCAACACAGACGGAATCCATCTTCAGAACTCCAGAAATGTTTTGATCCATCGTGTCGACATGGGATGTGGTAATTCCTTCTCGACCACGTTAAATGCACATTAACTTTGGCTGACAAGTAGCTCTCTGTTCTTAAAGCACAGGCGACGATTGTGTCTCCATCCAAACAGGCTGCTCGAACATCTACATACATGACGTCGATTGCGGTCCCGGGCATGGAATCAGCATCGGGGGTCTCGGCAGGGACAACACCAAGGCATGCGTCTCCAACATCACTGTGAGGGACATCAACCTTCGCAACACGATGACCGGTGTCCGAATCAAAACCTGGCAGGTAAAAAGCTTGAGCAGCTTAAAAGTTCCGATTCATATATCTGGGGATTCTGATGGTCTGTGTCCATGGATTTTTGTCACAGGGTGGCTCTGGCTCTGTTCAGGCCATACAATTCTCGAACATAAAAGTTTGGGAGGTCCAAATACCGATGGTGATCGACCAGTTCTACTGTGATCGGAGCTCCTGCGAGAACCAGTCCTCGGCAGTGGCACTGTCGAGCATCGCGTATGAGAGCATTAGGGGAACCTTCACTGTGAAACCAGTTCACTTGGCGTGTAGCGACAGCTCTCCTTGTTCGGGCATCAGCCTCAGCGAGGTGGAGCTCGAGCCACTGCAGGAACGCTACCACATGACCGATCCCTTCTGCTGGCAGGCATTTGGGGAGCTGTATGCCCCGACCATTCCTCCCATCACCTGCTTGCAGATCGGCAAGCCAGCAAGCAACAGGATCTCGACCGACCACGACTTGTGCTGATGGTGGTCGTTCGTGATAGAAATAATAGAAGATAAGAACAATAATTGAAGAAGCTTTATTGTAGAAATGAAATAGCTTTAGCTTGAATCTATTAACATGTTCCCTCTCCTATTTATACAAATTAGGAGGAAGGATTTCCCTAACAGAATAGAGGATTTTCCTGAGAAATTTCCTCGTATAGTTAGGAAAATCTTATCTTCTATCATGCCCCCGCAAGATGGTGCTCCTGACAAGGATACCAATCTTGGATCGATGCAAAGAATTGTTTACAAGTGAAAAAGATGGTGCTCCTGACAAGGATACCAATCTTGGATCGATGCAAAGAATTGTTTACAAGTGAAAGGCTTCATGAGTAAGATAAGTGTAGATCGCTGCTGCTGCTGCTGCGATTGCTGTTGCTGTGATGGCACAGGCGTTCCCTTCATTCTCCTTAAGTCTGCCGAATGTTGACAGATCAGCGAAGACTACCGCGGTGAGGAAGATGAGGATTAACCACGGAGCCTCTTAGGAATGCAACGGCGTTGGTCGCTGGCCGAAGGGTGAAGCTTCACTTTTCTCAGCGACGTTGGTCGCTGGCCGAAGGCAAGAGCGAAGCTTCGCTTTTCTCAACGACGTTGGTCGTGGTTGCGATTACGACGGCCGCGACGGTAGGGAAGAAATCTACAGCAATGTTGCAGTGATGCTACTACAGCAAAGGAGGAAACTGCAACAGAGGAGGAAGCTGTAGCAGAAGAGGAAGGAAAATAGCTACAACGAGGAAGAAAGGTGGGGCAGTGCTGATGAGCAGCACTAGAGATGCCGTAGCGGAAGGGAACGGACGTTGGCGCAGAGTGCCAACACCAATGATGAATTGGCAACAATATGAGAGCTTGCTCTAGGCAAGCGGCTCTGATACCATGATAGAAATAATAGAAGATAAGAACAATAATTGAAGAAGCTTTATTGTAGAAATGAAATAGCTTTAGCTTGAATCTATTAACATGTTTCCTCTCCTATTTATACAAATTAGGAGGAAGGATTTCCCTAACAGAATAGAAATCGAAAAAATCGCACACCATTGTTTGTTTTTGTTAGAAATCGAAAAGCTCTGATATCAATTTGGAATAAATCTTACGAAAAAATGGATCTCTCAAACCCATTTTTATTAAATGTAAAATCTTAAAATTCTTATTAAATATAAAAATTTATGATATCTCAAATCATGAAATTTTGACTTTCTTTTGTTCTTCTTAATCTCCTTCCAATTGTATCTAAATCATTACGAATCAGGAAAAGCTCAAAACTAAGACTCATAAATTATAATTATTTTTAATAGTAAGGTTTTATTTAATATTCCAATATGCTTCCGTTATGTATTTGATTACATGCATTGATTACAGCTATCTAAAAGAATACATCATATTCGCAATTCAAGAGAAAATTGTTGTGATGCAAACTGACGCCAACTTCGACGATGTCCTGCAAAAGGAACGACTGGCGTCTTGTTATGTACGCCAAATCAAAGAGTCCTCAACAAATTGTAAGCGGAGAGGAGTGAGCTCAGAGCGAAGACAACGAATGCGAGGAACGAAATGGCGACGGCGCCGCTGGCTTTGTCGGTGAAGTCGTCTCTCCCGAACCTGGAGACCCACGCATCGTTGCGAGATGCTGCCGCCGACGACGCCGACATCAGAAGGTAAGCCAGTACCTGCAGCAACCAACATACTCTGAGGTTTGAGGATGAGGATGATACCTGCGAAGCTGCTGCGGAGCCACTGCTGCTACGGCCATCACGTGAACATTGTGATGTGATTTTTAATGTTTATAATATGTTTGGTGGATCGTCATTTTACATGAGAATTAATGACGGAGCAATTAGTCTTCCTATTTATGTGGTCATCACGATGGCCGAGTCAGCAGAGAGCAACAGGCATTTATTGATGTCGTATACTACAACTCCGGCTCACCTGATCCATGGCGAGATCAAAGTAATAACGCTTCGGAGAAGCTATGATGTACTTCATGGCGATCACACGGTGGATCTTCCCGTAGACCTGAAACAGCGAGTACACGAACGCGATCACGTTGATCGCGACCAGGAACCTAGAGCGACAACATCGCTCGTTCGATCACGATCAAACGGTGGAGGATCAAAGAAAAAGAGTGAAAAGAAAACCACACGATTAAAACCCCGAGAGCGAGGATGACGGAGATCGACGATTAAAGTGTGTCGGTTGGACTCGTACCGGAATTCTTTGTAGCGGTCGAATGAGTCGCCCGCCCAACCCTCCGTCTTGTCGGAGGCCATCACCGAGAAGGAGATCATGCACAGCAACACCGCCGCCACCCGAAGCACAGGGTCCGCCCTCGTCATCCGCTGCCGCCTCACGATCGCCGACGCCGTCCCGAGCCCCCTCTCCCCCGCTCGCACGCCGCTGGTCCCGTCCAACTTCGCCACCGCGGACGCGTCGTCCCGGCTCATTCTGTTCGCTTTCGCGACCGTCACCACCGGCGGCGGAATCGTGCTATCCGCGTGACGAAGCGGCGATCGGATAGGGGATCCCGCGGGTGTATCTACTCGCGCTGGGGTTTGGGGTCTCGACGATGCCTTCTCCGATGGTAACGGCGGCGGGATCGGGTTCTCCGGGTCTAGTTTCGGCGATCGGCAAGGCGAACTCATCGTCCTCTACCACTGGTGAGTTCCAATTCAATGGTTCATCGCTTTCTCTTTCGTTTGCGTTGCGTGTCTCGATTTGGTCTCATTTATGGGCGGAAGGGGTGGGGGGGGGACTGGGGCTTTGGGACCACCGGGGAAAAGATTGGATGGCGCGAGAGGGGAAGGAATTAACCGCAGCTTTGGCAAAAGACTCTGAGCTCGCGCCGGCCGAAGCCATCAGCGATGTCGCGAGGAAAGCTTAATGCTTTAGGGGAAGGAACGGTAACGTCGATTGAAGATGGGTGATGAGGAATTCACAGCAGAAGAGGGTTAAAAGAGAAGTCGTCCCTGTTTGGCCACGCGAGCGGAGGTGCATTCGATTGTTACGCTCAGGGAGGGGGGTTGCGAAGAAAGGAACAAACACAGAGAAGTACGAGGAAAGCAAACAAGCGAGGGAAGGAGAAGTGCGTGAGGGGGAAAGCCACCGCTTGCCCTTTGCAGGCTTTCTTTTGTTTATTCGCCAGAGAGGAGGAGCGCCACACGCATACAAAAAGCTGGACGCATTGGTTCATTGGTTCGAGTCATCGGACGCTCATGTTTTATATTGTTTTATAATCCACAGACCAAATCCAGGAAACAGACGGACGGGATGATTTTAGTATTGTTAAAGCAAATTATGATGATCCAACGTCAATGTCAACTCACGCTTAAGTCTACAGTAAGCTCGGTGTGGGAGGGAGACAAATGGGTTTGGTAGAGGATTCTGCGAGACTAAGTAGGAGGTGTATTTGGTAAAAAGACCATCTGATGTTTTAAGTTGGTAGAGCTGAGAAGCACAACTGAGTCCGTGTGAGTGTTTTAGTGGACTTCTTATGGTAGAACTTAGGTTACCCTCCCGATTTTTAATTTAATGGGGGAGTTAGTAAATACACGAGAGCAGTTTCATGGAATTAGGGATGCGAGGAGTAGTTCAAACCATCACATATCAAATTGACAAACCATCATCGGACTACTGAGACATCTAAGTCGATGTCATATATATATGACGTTTGAATGCTTGTGTTAGATTTCGCTTATCATTGTTTCATGCTACAATTGTGGTGTACGATATCACCTCGATGGTAGTCTTTCTCCTGCAGGTGACCATCCAAAGAAATATAAAAAATGGTACACTATACAAATATCTTTGTATCTTCATCTATTTAGGATCATGATTTATTTTTTATAATTTAAGATAGTTTATTTACTACATGTATAATATCAGTAAATGTTACATATTATGACTATCAATAATTTGACAATGCTCGGTAGCATCACATTAGTACTATCAGATAAAGTAAAAAGAACATTGACAGAGATTGGCACACTTTAATCATTTTAGTACGATCAAGAAAGTCATGAATATATTTTTATTAAAAAAATTGATCAATTATCGTGTAATCGACTTAAACATTAAAAAAAAAGTTAAGAACCCAAAGACCTTTGATAAAAAAAAACTTATTTTCAAGTTACTAAATAAATAAATAAATTAATTAATATTGATTTATTATCAATAATAATAAAGTCATTCGCATAAATTAATAAAAATATGGTTATACCCTCATGATATTAGATGAATAATTAATTATTAGATTGAGAATTATGAAATGTGATTAGATATATTCGAAGTCAATATTAAGTAGAGGGGTTTGCTTAAACCATCAAAAGTATTGCATAACTTACATATATGTTATACATTGAGGAAGATTCTAATCAATAAAGTTTAGAAGTCTCATAAATATACCCTCAAAAATATAATTATAAAGAAATATATTATTCACATTCCAAGTCGCCAATTGTTAGACAAGGTAAGATATAAATTAATATGAATTATTCTTGACTTTACAACTTGATTAAATGCGTTATGATACTGCCATGTATATTAATAAAATCATTTTGCAGCAAGTATTGCTTTATACTTGGACCATCAGGATTTTCTTGATATGAAAAACACATCTGCACTGCACCAGGTGATAATTTGGATGGGATGAGACTAAATTTCATGTACTATTCCGTAATAGAGCATTATATTCTTTAATCATTGTTGCTCATCATTTCAAAATTCTTAAAGCTTAGTTAACGATAAAATGCTCATAAATTCTTGAAGCTCGGTTAACGATAAAAGGCTCATAAATAATTTTTTGACGATTCAAAATTGGGCCGACTTTTGGGCCATACTTCCCGCTGGGCTGCATTACCTTTGGCTGCCACGAGGGTTATCTTTGTGTGTTGGCTCCTCAACAAATATAGTTGAAAAATAATTACTCGGGATTTCCTCTTTTTGAAGAGATTTCTTCTGATTGCATGCAGTCATGCACATCTTCTTCTTCTTCTTCTTCTTTTCCTCTTACTTTTCTTGTGAGATGAAGGTTAAAAAAATGACTAAGGAATAGCTTCATATTAAAGATAGACATTTATTGAGTTTATCCAAATGTTGTGGGAAACAATCTTGAGTCGTGGCCTCGGGGCCGACGCGGCTCGGTTCGGGTCCGGATGACAGGGATCTCCCTGGGACGTTCCTCAAGACTGCTGAGGTGGCCGATTAAGGTGGTCCGATCGGGACGGGGACGTTCCTCGAGACTACCAGAACTCCTCGTCCACGCGTCTAGTGGGGACCTTCAGCTTCGCACCTGCACAAAAGTCGGGTCAAGGTGCTCGGCTCGACCCCTCCGACGATCAAGTCAGTGGATGATAAAAGGAGTTTCTTTAGCTAAATTGTCTCCTCCTCCTCCTCCTCCTCCTCCTCGGAGTGCGAGGGTTTTTATAGTGAGGGTTACCGTTGTTTGATGTGCCTGCCCGCAGGGGGCAGGATCATACTTCTGGTAGCGTCCGACACCGACATTGGCGTGGCGTGAGGGATTGGGCCTGAGCAGGACGTTAATGCGCCTCGACCGGCGTTCTGGTCTGTTTGACCAAGTGCTATCGGGTTGATTGAGGCGTGAGGCGTCATCTGGGGCAGCTGACGTCAGCCCGAGTCTTATCGCCATTATTATCCTCATCGTATTCCCCCCCGGAAAGAAGCTATGTGTCGATCGTTGTAACAGGAGTCTGAGGCATGGCTTCAGCTTTTAGTATTTGTTCTTATCGGGCGGCTACTGGTCCGTTACTAGAGACGCGGGAATCGTGGAGTTTAGTAATGAAGGAGGGCTGCGTGCACGGTGGTGACCCCTTGGTAGTGTGCGGTCGATGAGCGCAACTCAGTCGATCGGGCTGAGCAGAGGCTACGGTCTCGAGCAACAGGTAACCAAGGGGTATGACTTAGGCGGGCGGGTTGTGGAGGCGAGGCCTTGGGCAACACGCAGCCGAGGAGCACGACGCAGGCGGTCTGGCCACGCAGGCGTGGTCTCGGGCAACATGCGGTCGAGGAGCATGACGCAGGCGGGCAGGCTGTGCAGATGTGGTCTCGAGGAGCATGGGGCCGAGAAGCACGACGCAGGCGGGTAGGTCGCACAGGTGTGGTCTCGGGGAGCATGGAGCCGAGGAGCACGACGCAAGCGGGTAGGCCGCACAGGTGTGGTCTCGGGGAGCATGGAGCCGAGGAGCACGACGCAGGCAGGCAGGTCGCGCAAGCGTGATCTCGGGCAACATGCGGTCGAGGAGCACGACGCAGGCGGGCTGCAGCCGAGGGATGTGGCTCAGGCGGGCAGGCCGCGTAGGCGTGGTCTCGGGCAACATGCGGTTGAGGAGCACGACGCAAGCAGGCAGGCTGCGCAGATGTGGTCTCGGGGAGCATGGGGCCGAGAAGCATGACGCAGGCGGGCAGGCCGCACAGGTGTGGTCTCGGGGAGCATGGAGCCGAGGAGCACGACGCAGGCGGGCAGGCCGCACAGGTGTGGTCTCGGGAAGCATTGAGCCGAGGAGCACGACGCAGGCGGGCAGGCCGCGCAAGCGTGGTCTCGGGCAACATGCGATCGAGGAGCACGGCGCAGGCGGGCTGCGGCCAAGGGATGTGGCTCAGGCGGGCAGGCTGCGCAGGCGTGGTCTCGGGCAACATGTGGCCGAGGAGCACGACGCAGACGGGCTGCGACCGATTGATGTGGCTCAGGCGGGCAGGCCGCGCAGGCGTGGTCTCGGGCAACATGCGGCCGAGGAGCACGACGCAGGCGGGCTGCGACCGATGGATGTGGCTCAGGCGGGCAAGCCACATAGGCGTGGTCTCGGGCAATATGCGGCCAAGGAGCACGACGCAGGCGGGTTGCGGCCGAGGGATGTGGCTCAGGCGAGCAGGCCGCGCAGGCATGGTCTCAGGCAACATGCGACCGAGGAGCACGACGTAGGCGGGCTGGGGCCGAGGGATGTGGCTCAGGCGGGCAGGCCGCGCAGGCGTGGTCTCGGGCAACATGCGGCCGAGGAGCACGACGCAGGCGGGCTGTGGCCGAGGGATGTGGCTCAGGCGAGCAGGCTGCGCAGGCGTGGTCTCGGGCAACATACGGTCGAGAAGCACGGCGCAGGCGGGCTGTGGCCGAGGGATGTGGCTCAGGCGGGCAGGCCGCGCAGGCGTGGTCTCAGGCAACATGCGGCCGAGGAGCACGGCGCAAGCGGGCTGCGGCTGAGGGATGTAGATGCAAAAGGGGTTAGGCCAGGGCTAACTGCGAGCCGAGAGGTGGTCATGTAGATACTGAGCCTTCGCTCGGAAGGGACTGAGGCAGGGCCTATATTTCTTTTCACGAGGAATACATCGGATAGCCACCGCGGGTGCTTGACCTCTCAGCCGCGGGCTCGTCTGAGTCCATCGGGTGATCCCTCGACATCAGGCCCTCCTTCTAGCGCCAAAATGTTGTGGAAAACAACCTTGAGCTGTGGCCTCGGGCCCGACGCGGCTTGGTTCGGGTCCGGATGATGGGGATCTCCCTGGGACGTTCCTCAAGACTATTGAGGTGACCGATTACGATGGTCCGATCGGGACGGGGTCGTCATTTCCTCCGGACAAGAACTCCTCGCCCGCGCATCCAGTGGGGACCTTCGGCTTTGCACCTACACAAAGGTCGGGTCGGGGTGCTCGGCCCGACCCCTCTGACGATCAAGTCAGTGGATGGTAAAGGGGGTTTCTTTAGCTAAGTTGTCTCCTCCTTCTCCTCCTCGGAGCGCGAGGGTTTTTATAGTGAGGGTTACCGTTGTTTAATGTGCCTGCTCGTAGGGGGCAAGATCGTACTTCTGGTAGCCTTCAACACCGACGTTGGCGTGGCGTGAGGGATTGGACCTGAGCAGGACGTTAACGCGTCTCGGCCGACGTTCTGATCCGTTTGACCAGGTGCTATCGGGTCGATCGAGGCGTGTGGCGTCATCTGGGACAGCCGACGTCAGCCCGAGTCTTGTCGCCATTATTATTCTCATCACCAACAATTTAAGAGTTCAAGTTCTGGATTTAATTGATATATAGTCTCATGTATATTACTCTTATATGATTCAAACTCATGCAATAAAAAGTATATATATATATATATATATATATATATATATATGAGTTTCGACTTGACTGCATGAAGAAGAGATGACTCAGCCACATGCGAATAGAATACATGAACATATTAATGAATGACGACTAAGGAATAGTTTTATACTGTTGAGAACTAAAGGATTCGATGTGACATATGTCGAGTTGAGTTTGACTGACCTACGACTGACCGCCCTTAGATTTTTGGATCGAGTCGGTGGACTTTATTGATTTTAAATTTTTTTAATAATACGAGTGATTTAGTTAAAAAAATCTTATAATTTATTTTTAAACATAAATATATTATACTATTATTTATTTATTTTTTTTTTTTTATTTTTTTTAATATTTAAATTCTAATATTTAGTCCCACGTTAGTTGAGAGTAAATGAATCAAAGACCACTGAGTCACTCTTACCTTAAAGATATCTTTTGAGGTTTATGAACTCTGAAAGCGTGAAACTATACATGTTCAAAGTAAAAAATTCCTTACGAGTTTATAGGGTATATCATTGATAATCAAATGTTGACTTAACAAAATGATCATAGAAAAAATATGATGAGCCCTTGACTCCCTTACGAGCGGAGCACTAATAAATATCATTAGCCTCACATTAATTGAGGAGTGAAGATCCGACTTATAAATTCCTCAAATCTTTTTACTTTCAAATGTATATTTTTTAATTCACAGTGAGTTGACTTATCAATTTCAATAATAAAAAGTTAGATTTGTAGATTATGTATCAAACTTACTCTTTCAATTTTTTGTTTTCTTTTCTCTCTTCTAGCACATAAATATGGTAACATAAATGTATAGAATTAGAAAATTGGCACTCCCTCACCAATCATAGATGATGTATGTGGAAATAGATGAAGAAAAGTAACAAGCATAACATGACAAAGGCTGTAATTTGATGCCATCAAATTGCCAATCATGTCCTCGACGACTTGAAATAGTATGTATAGTCAACGGATAGAAAGCCTTCATTACTCGATCATCTCCTCCTGGTGTGAGTTTGATGAGGTAGCTTAATGCAGATGATGCCAGAAAGTTGACATGGAGAGATGAGTTTTTGGGAGAAGCTAAAAGCGCAGACCACAGAGATTTCTTGATATCTAAAAGACTAGAGAATTAACAATTGTAATCGGTGGTTGGTAACGAACAATGTCAACCGGCACCATTGTTTTCTCCCTTTAAGATACATGTGTCTGTTGGTTGGATTAGATGACCTCCATGAGGTCTTTCTTTTTTCTTTTAGATGGACCACACAAATAGATGGCCTAACAACATCAAAATACATGTGATTGTGTAATTGTTAGTCCAACTTAGATTCTAAATTACATTTACAAATGATCGAATAGATGACTCAGATGTCATGTCGGGGAAGACGATAACAATAAATTAATAGATTTTATGATAAGTCGAGTTCAAAAGAATATTGTACAATATGGATAAAATATTTTTCTTTGGATTCATCAAAGTCCTTGCTCCTAGGTGGTCGAGTCTCATCCGTTGTGCTAACTAGGCAACTATATAATGAGTTACAATTGAGAGATAAACTTTTTTTCCGATCAACATGTAATGTCTCCTGTTCAAACAACACAAGTTCATATTTTTAACATATATATATATATATATATTGGTGAGCGTATGGATTTAAATATATATTTAGATGATGTTAGTGTCAATTTTGATCGGAAAAAAAAATCTATTTTGTACTGAAGCATAGGAGTAGCTCAACGAAGGATGATCTATTAAAAAGGGTTTAATCGTCTGATTTCGATTCCGACGTACTTACCCAATTAAAACTCTGCCGATGCTCGGTCTTCTCAACCTCTTTTTATCTTCTCGCGTCTACCCATCAGAATTCTAAGCCTTTGGGTTGCTCGTCCGTCCATATTTAGCACACTATCAACGTAGACAAACGAGTCGGAACACACAGAGGTTTGATGCAGAAAACAACCTACCAAACCTGCCCCTTCTGAGAGGAGGAAGTAAATGAGAGCATAATCGAAGATGCTCGTAAACTTATTTCCCACCAACTTCCAACCAATCCAACCAAAGCAGTGGACTAATTATTATGGAGGGAGGAGAATTAATTCCATCTCGATGCTGGTGGTGGATGGGTTTGACGCACATCCGAAGACGACCTGAGTCAAACCTGTCAACCTATTTAATGAAGGCTCGGCCACGCCACGCCACCGGTTGACGCGTCTCCCAGGACTCGTTGGTCCACAGTTGACCAAACGTCGCCTGATTTCAGTGGCCATGTCGGCCAATTGTGAGGTGATCTCCGTTCAGGCACTGGAGGATCAGTACATGCGAGATTGCACGACCATTAGCTTAATCTGATAGGTTCAGCGTACCGGCCATTCATATTCGAGCGTGGGAAGGCTGGCGACGTTCGCTTCACATCCACAGCCCTGCCGTCTCCGCCCGCCATTGGATGTGGTGGAGCAATCAAGTAGGGCCGCACAACGACAGTGAAGGTGCGCGGATGCGTCCGCTCCCCCCAACTGGCAAAATTGAATGCCTCCAACCCTACTCTTCAATGAGAAGTTGGCTGGGGTGGTTGCATCGCCTCACCCTCTTTCCCGCATTACCCCCCTTTTAAAGCCACACGTTCCCACTCTTTGGCCGCCAAACCACCTCCTAATTAGCCCCTCTCCCTCTCGGTTCTCCCTGCCCTCTGTTGTAGAACGAGTGTCGTCGATGGAGTCCCAGAGCGATTCCGCTTCCGCCCAAAATGAGCGGAGCCAGCAGCAGCATCTTCCAAACTTCCTCCAGTCTGTAAACGTCAAGTATGTGAAGCTCGGGTACCATTACCTGGTCTCTAATGGCCTGTACCTTCTCCTCGTCCCCCTCATCGCCGCCGCCTCCATGCATCTCTCGAGTCTCACTTCGGAGGATTTCCTTCTGCTCTGGGACAAGCTTCGGTTCAACTTGGTGGCCGTCGTCCTTTCCTCCACCCTCATCGTCTCCCTGTCCACCATCTACTTCATGAAACGGCCTCGGCCGGTCTACCTCCTCGACTTCGCGTGCTACAAGCCCGACAGCGCCTGCAAGTGCCCTCGCGAGCGCTTCATGGAGCAGTCGACACGGGCGGCGTCCTTCACCGAGGAGAACCTCGCGTTCCAGAAGAAGATCCTGGAGCGGTCGGGGCTGGGGCAGTCGACGTACTTCCCCGAGGCACTGCTCTCGTCGCCGCCGAACCCGTGCATGGCGGAGGCGAGGAAGGAGGCAGAGACGGTGATGTTCGGGGCCATCGACGATCTCTTGCAGAAGACCGGGGTTAAGCCCAAGGACATCGGGATCCTGATCGTGAATTGCAGCCTCTTCAATCCCACGCCGTCCCTCTCTGCCATGGTTGTGAACCACTACAAGCTCAGAGGGAACATCATCAGCTACAACCTCGGCGGAATGGGCTGCAGCGCCGGCCTCATTTCCATAGACCTTGCGAAGCATCTGCTCCAGGTAAGTGCTGAAGCAAGTATAGGACATCGTTCCTGAGCTGTTTTTGGAACAGAAGAAAAGAAGAACATACGAGAAATGTTGTTGAACCGTGTAGATGTAGAAATCCAGAAACAAGCATCATATGGACAGGATAAATCCTTTTGGGTCTCGACGTAACATTTCCGATCCACAACTCTTGTGTGACGCAGGTGCACCGGAACTCTTACGCCCTGGTCGTGAGCATGGAGAACATCACCCTCAACTGGTACATGGGCAACAACCGCTCCATGCTCGTCTCCAATTGCATCTTTCGTGTGGGCGGCGCAGCCATCCTCCTGACCAACCGCCGGTCGGAGCGCCGACGCTCAAAGTACCAGCTCGTCCACACGGTCCGCACCCACAAAGGCGCAGACGGTCGCTCCTACGGCTGCGTCTTCCAGGAGGAGGACGGGACCGGCAAGATCGGCGTCGCCCTGTCCAAGGACCTGATGGCGGTGGCGGGCGAGGCTCTGAAGACCAACATCACCACCCTGGGGCCGCTCGTCCTCCCCATGTCCGAGCAGCTCATCTTCTTCTTCACGCTGGTCATGAGGAAAGTGTTCAAGATGAAGGTGAAGCCCTACATCCCGGACTTCAAGCTGGCGTTCGAGCACTTCTGCATCCACGCCGGGGGACGGGCGGTGCTGGACGAGCTGGAGAAGAACCTGGCGCTGAGCGAGTGGCACATGGAGCCGTCGAGGATGACGCTGTACCGGTTCGGCAACACGTCGAGCAGCTCGCTGTGGTACGAGCTGGGTTACATGGAGGCCGAAGGGAGGATGAGGAAGGGGGACCGGACGTGGCAGATCGCCTTCGGGTCGGGGTTCAAGTGCAACAGCGCCGTTTGGCGTGCGCTACGCGCCATCAACCCCGCCAAGGAGAAGAACCCCTGGTCGGAGGAGATCCATGAATTCCCCGTCCGCGTCCCCAAGGTGGAAGCCGTCAGGGCATGACGACGTACGCCGTGTCCCGTTCGCTTCATGTACGTAGGCGTGTCCCTGTCTCATTTGATCAGCGAGGAACTCGTGTACGTGATGATTGCCAAAGACATGAATCGGTCAGCTTCATTGATTGAGGAAAGACGTAGATAAACACACTATGTATCAATCCCATATACACATCCCAATAATATCGATCCCAAATCTGTTCACTTCGTATGACCATTTTTTTTTTCTCCCACCTCATCGGAATGCATTGATGGCAAAAGTATACGTGAAATAATGAGTCAGCAGACGCCGTTCCGCGTTGTAATGTGTTCTCGATAAACGTGCTACCGTCTGCAGGTCTTTCTCTAATATCACAGTATATTCTTCAAATGGAGTTGTGGTAGAAGTTATTTCTGGAATATTAACTATGATAGATTAGATTAGATTAGATGGAGTGTTATTAAACGTCTGTCTTTGATTCCTCTCCTCTCCATGTATAGTATAGGCCCAATCATCTGGTCCTATTTGGTGGGCCTATAGGAGTAGCTTATTCTTTTGGGCTGGCCCAAATTCATGAGAAACATCGCTCTCAAATTTACCAAAACCTTTTGATAAATCAATAAAAAAAGGTTGAATAGAAGTGAGAAGAAGTATCATAAAATATGATACCTATCTATGAATGTATATCGATATCAGCTCACATTGAATTAGACTTTGAGGGTAGTAGCAAACCTATATGTAAAGTATAATGAGTATGCATGTGAGTAAGAAGGCATGGAATGGAATCCAACTAAAGATCAGAAATTTTTAGAGATCTAAAATAGACGAATGCCTTTGATAGCGCAAATCTTAAAGTCAGAATCAGATCGAAATAGGGGATCAGGAAAAACACAATTAAGACTTTCTTCGAGGTTGCAGTTCATAAAATAAGTATTTGAGAAAAACGAAAAATCGCCCATTAATATTCATCCAATTAAATTAAAATATGTAGCGTACTAACTAACTAAGAGAGGCTCGTCTCATCCCCTACACTACCATGATATCAGCATTCCGTTTGAGATTGATTCGAGTGGATTAGACAGCATTGAGATGACAGAAAGGTTGATAGGCTCATCTCTGCTTTGAACAGTGTCTGCAACTCCATATGTTCTTAAAAACAAAAGGAAAACCATGACCTGTGACGCCTCTGCCACAGTCTCTCCAAATACCAATGAACTGATGATGAACTGTCTAATCCAAATGCGATACCACATACATCGGAGTTGGGGAAACCCCCCCCGAGACGTCCACGGTTTGGGCCCTCCCTCTCATGATCGAGCTCATGAGGGAGGAGCATGAGACGCTACGTATCCCGCAGTATCTCTTTTCTCGCGTGCTGCCGCAGCAGCAGCAGCAGCAGCATGAGGCGGAGGAGGACAAGGCGAGCTTTTCTTTCCTTCTCGCAGTCGCAAAGAGAATGAGATGAGCAAGAAAACAGATTTCAATCATGTGGCAGGTGGATTCATCCCGTCTTTGTTCTTTTCTCGGCTTCAGAAGCCAGTAGTTGCCTCATCGACGATGATGGGATGGAACAGCTCGTACTCTCTCTCTCTCTCTCCCTACGACGAATGCGTTCCTGCGAATAGCATGTCGCAGAGCGACTGTGAGTGGGGCCCGGCGGTCAAAGACTGCTGAGCCCCATCGGCCGCTCACGCTCGCAGAGAGCGATCCAAGGGCGGTCAGGGTCAGAGAATCCCGACGTTGACCCGTCCCTCCCAGCGTTGCATGAGACTGCGGCGAATAACGACGCCGTGGAGAGAAGGAAGCCGATCGCGAGCGGCCGTACGATCGCGTCACGCGCCATTGGGCCACCGTGGCCCACCGCCGACACGTCGGTGGACACTCCGTGGGCTTGCCTGTGACGTCATCACCTCGCTGACGCAGTCAGTCCTCCGATGTGGCATGTTGCATTATCCATCGGACTATCTCATGACTCGCCTGCGATGGATCCACCGATGGGGTTGCATCAACACCACACGGCTCGAAACGATCACTCTAATCAGCAGGGTGATAACTTCGGAAGAAGAAGCAGGCGGTATTCACAAGCATGGTGACATGACAAATGGGATGTACGTTGATCCAAGAGAGCGATGGACAGGACCGAGTGTTGAGAGCAGCGATGATGAAGGTATGATGGGAACATGAAAAGCGAAGGGAAGGAGACGTTTGGGTACGAGCCATGGCAGAGAAAAAGGAAGTGGTGGCGTGCCCCGGGAGGTTACCTTTTCCGAGCAGGCTCCGGTCCAAGCCCTTCCCTCTTGTTTGGTTCCTCAGTCTCCGGTCACCGAGTCATGCGGTGCAGGACTCACATGCCATTTCAGTACCATGCAAAAGAGTTCGACAGAGGAAGTATGAGAAAGATGGAACGAATGGTTCCGTCACCGCTGGATGCTCACATCCATATTCTGCTCATCGTACTTCCCCTCCTTTCTCACGTGAATCTCTTCAGTGCTCTCTTTCGTATGAAGCTAAGTACCTAAGCTAGCGATGCTACTCTCGTTTGTCGATTATGACTGCACACTGTGGCATACACAAGTAATGCCAAATCCACTGTGCAAATATTATGTCCTTTTCTAAGGGAAACTCTATATCTCTCTCTGCATCTTGCCGTTCCTTCATGTATATAAATAAATATGAAGGACTCAGTAGGGAATGTCGTGAAAGATTCTGACACCGCTGCACCAGCCAGGTGAAGAACTGTCAAAGTCATATGGCTGGTTAACTCATGATCTCTTGGGTTAACACTTAACTCCATCAAATGGAGTTCAAGAGTTCTTCGAATATTGAGAACAAAGTCTCATATCACTAACAAGTTAATGAGCGGTTCCATCCAATCATTCAATCATCACTGCACAATCATCTGAGCATCATCACTGGTCTAATGGCTAGGAGAGTGTGAGTCATCTACACCCTCAAACGGGCGAGGTCTGCGTCGTGGCCGGTGCACCAGTACCGAAGGGAAGAGAGACACGAAAAGATTCCTCAGAGCAGCAGAGCCTCTCGGGGGGTGGGGGGAACGAGAAAGGCCTCGAAGCATTCTTAAAGATTTGAGGAACTCCTTCCCCCCACCGCTTCCAGGTGAAGAGAAAAGACGGTACAGATGCTAACGGAGAATGGCCAACAACACAGGCAAACTTGTATTCTGCTCCTTTTTATCCCTTTGCGTGTTGAAGGAGAGTGAGAGACAAAAGAAGATCATGCGCAAAACTTGTCATGTACAGAGGAAGTAGGGCAAGCATCAGAACCCGCCGTTAACAACATGGACCTTCCTTGCTCGCGTGCACCTGAGAGGGTTTAGAGAACGAGATCTCTGTTCTTTGAGAGGCTTGTCCATCTCTGGGATATGCGGAGAGCAGCTTCGATGGCGTCGGCGCTAGCGCCAAGAAGACCTTTCCCCGTAAAGCCTACGAAGTAGATGCCATTCTCTCCGCTGCAGCCATTAGGGAATGGGAGTTTGGGCTTCCCTTCCGCCGAGAATAAATCAGTGTCCTACAAGCCGAAACACCATTCGATGAGACGCATCATTTTTGCTCTGGAAAGGCTAAATTTAGACGACGACATCCCTCTGTGACAATATCAGCACGCAACATTTTGTTCTGTAATATATATATATATATATCTATATATATATATATATATTCGTTGAATTTGAGCTATAAATCACAAGAAATAAATGGGTAGAAAAGAAAGACAATTTTGATGTCATGGAAGTGGAAAGAGGAGATTGCCTTGAGCCAGAATGGGACATTGGTCTTGTACCCTGTCGCAAAGACCACAGAGTCGAAAGCCATCTCCTCTCCATCGACAAACTTGGCGCCGTTGCTTGTTAGGGACCTCACTTCCTGCACAGTCTGCCATCGCAAGCAGGAAACACCAAAGTCGAATCAGAAAACGTAGAATACTGAGACGTCATCAATTTAAGGAAATGCAAAAGTTGGAAATGGTAGAAGTTTGCAAAGGCATAGAGGACTGATGGCTGCCTAGAACTGAGGACCGAGAAGTGTCGGTTTTGGATTTTAGTGCATTAAGTGCGTAGGACCAAAACAGAGGACCACCTTGATCTTTCCAGCTTTAATCAATGACAAGGCTCCAACATCCAGAACAGGGGTTTTGCCAGTCTTGTTCTTCAGCTCCAAAGGCCCCATCTTTGGCCTTTTCAGCCCATACTTCTCGGTATCTCCAATGATCATCTTGGCCATGATCAACAGGAACCTGTCCACTACTCTGGTTGGCAACCACTTCAGCAGCCTCATCGCCACACCGAATGTGGACGTCCCGAGCATCTCCCTCGGTAGAACATGCACCTGTTTATTTCCATTCGGATGCATAAGCAAGCTGATGACTGATATCAAGGAAGATAAAGGATAGAGGAACGTCACAAAGGTTGTAGACAGTACTCCGCTTCTCACGGACATGAAGGGCATGGCTCCGTGATCGCACAGGTCCACACATATCTCCATCCCGGAATTCCCACACCCTATTACCAGCACCCTCTTCCCCCGATACTCCACCCCGCTCTTGTACTCGCTTGAGTGCAGCAGACTCCCCATGAACGCCTGCGCCCCTTTGATCTCCGGCACCACCGGCTCCGCATTCTCTCCTGTCGCCACCACCAGCCACGGCGAAGCGAACTCCACCACCTCCAGCTCCCTCGGCTCCGTCAGAGGTTCGCTCGAGGACGACGACGGTGACCGGCTCGACTCCGAGAGCGTGTCACACGACTGCGATGGTGAAGAGGTCTGCATGGGGGCGTCGGAGAGGTTTCGACGGATTGCCGTGACTCGCCAGAGGGACGCGGCTTCGTCGAAGCGGGCGTCGGTGACGGTGCAGCCGAAGAGCGGGCGGAGGGAGAAGTGATCGGCATAGCGGTGCAAGTAGTCGAGAAAGTGGTCTTTGGAGGGGTACGTCGGGAGGTGGGCGGGGAAGGGGAGATGAGGAAGCTGGCAGAAGGGTTTGGGGAGGTGAAGGTTGAGGCGGTCATACGTGCGGTGGCACCAGAGGTCGGCGATGCCGTCCGACCTCTCGAGGATGATGGAGGGCACCGAGAGACGGCCAAGAGAAGCGGCGACGGCGAGGCCCGAGGGTCCGGCGCCGACGATGATAGGACAACGCATGATGGAGATCCGTCGGGTTGATCTACTTGGCTGAGCGCTCATCGGCATGGGAGTTTGCGGAGAGGGTGTCTCACTCATGTCGACGACCTCCTTGTCGCTTGTAGTAAGGAGTTCACTGTTTGCTTTAGTTGAGGGCTTTCTAACCCCGGACTGCTGTGTGCTGCACTCGTAGCTCACAAGCGGCAACCCCCCCCCACCGTTTCTACGTCTCCCTCACTCTAAGCAGGCATGCAGCAAACCAAGAGAATGGCTGGTGTTCATGCCATAAAACAACGCAACTCTCAGGCCGTGACAGAACACCTTAGAAACTCCTCTCTCTCTCTCTCTCTCTCTCTCCCACAGACACACATAAAACAATGGGCCACAGTGGAAGAGGAAACAAAAAGATTGTGGGAAGGAAGCTAAAGGAGAAACTATTCGCGGTTGGGTGTTAGGCCAGAAGGGGACCCTTCCAATATATAGGGGAATGAAGCGAAAGGACAACCTACGCTTTACAGGACTCTTCGCATATGCTGATAGCAGTTAAAAACTACTGCTATCAACAACCTACACCTTTTAGATATCTTAAATCTAGCTGCGTACTCATTTATTGAGGAAAAAGAAGAAAGGCCCCTTCAGCTATCGATCCGGAGGGGTATGTTCCATATCTATTTTGGTATGCGGAATATATGCTGAGGAAACACCATGAAGGACTAAGGATGAATGAGAAAGTATAGCAGAAGAGACCATGCATGAACTTATGTTTCTTATCAAGGCAGCAACCAAACGAAGAGACACATGCATGAACACTGTTCTCTGTTTTGAGCTTTCCGTGGGAGTCTGGTGTGTTTCCACAGGATGAGGCGAGCAAAAACTTCATCCGAGTGAAATATATATCTTTGGATTGAGATCTTTGATTGCCATTGGCTGACAAGAAAACGTATGCCACAATCTTATGTTAGGCCAATCCATCTCTTGAAAGCCAAAGCCGCTTCTCTTCTTTTCAGCTGGGCTTCGGTCTGTATCTTGGAAGCCTTTCCCTTGTATAGAGTCCGGTGATACTTCAACCAAAGAGATCTGTACTTGTACTTGTCGATGAACATCCTTTCTTTCTCCATCATTTCTATTACTTCCATGGCTCGAAGGAAAAAGCCACCCCTGACAAAGCAATACAATAAGGAATCCAATAGCTCCTGATCAAACTTCATTGAGTGTGAACTCGCAATCACTTTCATTTCACCCCACAGATCTGTTACTTCCACATACTTCCCACCTATTGCAGCATAAGCAGTAACCAGAGAATGGAAAGTTTGGGCATTTGGGGTGTGTCCTAGGGCTCTCATCTTGCTCACAGCTTTCTGAGCATCATTCATCAACCTGTTCTTGCAGAAAAAATGTATCACATTGTTCCAATCATGAATGCCGCTATTGACATTCTGACTGCCCTTAATTTCTTCCAAGAGCTTTGCCATCAAACCTGCTTCGCCGTCCACTGTACAACCTTCCACCAATGTTTCAAAGCTGTGATGACCGGAACTTGATATATTGGACTCCTTCATCTCCCTAAATATATGCAGTGCTCCACTTGAGTCATTATGATGTATCCGGGATTGGATTAGAGAGTTGTAGCAGCTTGACTCAAGCTGGATGCCTGCCTTGCGAACATCCCTTAGTAGTGCCAGAATTTCATCATGCTGATTCTCCTTACAATAAGCTTTAAGAAGGGATGAATAAACCAAAGAACCAACTCTAATTCCAGAAAACCTCATCTCATCCAGTAGATCATGTGCTTGCTCTAACAAACCACTAGAGATACACGCATTTATCACTTGAACGACAGCAGAGTTTTCAACAGAGACTGGAGAATCTTCCTTGCTTGCCTTGATTAGAAAAGCTGCCAATTCACAGACCTTATCAGCTTCAAGGAAAGCATTCACAAGTTTCGCATACAATTTCTCAGTAGGGTGAAGAATGCCACGTTCAGATTTAACAAGTTGAACCTGAGCCTGTATCTTCTCTGAAAGTAGCTCAAGTGATTCCTTTGCTTCAGCTTCAAGCCTTGAAAAATTCCTATCCTTGGCGAACTCAAAATATGAAGGAGCTCTGCTTTTAATCAATTTGAACTTATCCAAAGCATCCAACCTCTCATGTCCTGAGTCTCGATAAGAAATTGATTTTTTGCCAGTTTGAACAGCCTCCAGCACTGACTTTGCAGCAGCCAAAGATCGCTTTGCTTCCTTTGCTTTTCTGAGCATGTCCAAAACCTTGTCCACAGCGGAATCCAGGTCCTTAAACTTCAGGTGGCAAGAAAGCAGGCAGTCATAAAACTTTTGGAAGTCCAAATCGCTAAGGTCAATTGCCTCATCAACATGCCTCTTCAGTTTCTTAATTTCATCTATATGCCCATTCTTCTCATATATTTGAGCCATCACAATCAGCAAGCTGGAATCAGGCTTCACACCAATCCGTGGCATCATTTCAAGAAGCTGCTCAGCTTTTCTAGTACTTCCAGATAGGAGGCATCCAGTCAAAGTTATGTTAAAGGCAATGGCATTTGGCTTCATCGAAAGCAAAGGCCTGTTACTTTTTTTCCGAGGATCAACCCTGTTATCTTTGAAAAGATATCCAATCTCCATTATTAACTCGGCAGCAAGCAATGTGCCAGTTGCTGTTTGACACATGTGGCCTATGATTCCAGACCAAGCTGTTAGAGGAGGGAATGCTTCCATCTTGACCAACTTTCTCATAATATTTGATGCAAGAACAGGCAACTCTGACCTCGAAAGAATGAAAGCAAGGTAAATAAGTGGCTCTTTCTCCATCAAATCATGCTTCTTTTCTTGAAAAGCCAGTTCAACCACACTGTATGCGTTGTTTAGCCAACGGGCATGACAGCTCTCAGCAAAACTGGTGAGTAGCTTGCTTAAGACTGATTTCCTAGGGAGACCATCCATATGCACATGCTTCTCATATGCCTTCCATGCATCCTCAAATCTCTGCTCTTCAAGTGCGTGTTCTAGTTCCAAAGCTACTTGAGATGGGTCATGAGCTTGAACTAATATGGGCTCAGACATTGTAGAGAACAAGTTTGGAGAATTAGGGATGTTCCATGTCATAAACCTGAATGCCTTCATCTTGTTATGAGAGGAACCTACTAATATCCTTGTAAAATCACCAGTTATTGGAGCCTGTGACCCATCACCAGAAGTACTACTCAACTTGTAGCACAAGCCAGAAAGCAATGAAAGAAAAGCTGAGGTTGAACGTGAAGTTGAAAGATAGCTGAACTTCCTTAAAGAAATCATTTTGTCATCCAAGGAAAAGCATCCATAAACTGGAAACCTCTGCATCCAGGAGGAAATAAACATATTGGAACAGAATACCACTTCGAGCAAACCAATCAATCTATCTAAATTTCAAAACTTAAACAATGGATTAAAAGTACTACAAGTGTATAAGGACTTTCCAGAGATGTTTGGCCAAATTAACATGTAAATTATAGTAATAACAAAACACTTGGAGCAAACAAACATCAAGATAAGTAGAATACAGATGATTTGCCTAGGGACACGAAATAACATTCATAGAAATTATACTCTAATTCATTTCTTCTACAAAGCCAGCCATTACTGGGAAAATGAATTTCATAAACCGAATTGGAGTCCAAAATTTCAAACGAATTGTTGGGATTCACTTCACCATTTTGTATTTACATAATTGTAATGTATTTGGAGCATAATAATATCAATTCAGGAAGCAGGAGTCTCAATTATTATATTATTGTGTAAATTCTAATGCAAACATGAAGTACAACTGTGATGCAAGACAATCAAACCACAGTGCTACCACAACTCCAGAAGACAAATCAATCAATTCATTATCCTGAAACATCCCTCAATCTCGAGAGATTCTACAACCTTGCTCACGATCTGGACTCAGACAGAATTCGAGGATTTTCCGTTGAGGTGATTTTTCGAACAGTTGACATGCTGCTGACTATTAGTGAATACTTTGGCATGTACATAATGAAAACTTCATTCCCGATGCAGCCGGCGTTAGATTGGATGTTATACCGTGCAGTGATAGCCAAAAGTACAAGTCTTTGCTTCTCAAGAGATATAGATCTCCAATCCAGCCAATTCAATAATTTCTGACCAACTAAAATCGAAAAGATCGCCACTTCCAAGCATGTGTTTGAAAGCATCAACATTTTTCCATCCGTTTATAAAGAAACTAAACTGAAATCAGGCAGTTTCAGATATAAATCAGGTTGTTTACCTGCTGTTTGTTTCATTCCATTGCGTCGACTGATGAATCTCCAACAATCTCTCTGAGCTAAATTGATGATCCCATTTACAGAAGATGATAGGATAGAGAGACTGCAACACCACTAACTGACAATGATGTTAACGATGCATACCGGGGAACTCACCACGCAGTAGCAATCTCCTGGTGGGATGGCCGAGGGCGGTGAATTAGAGGCAAGAACCTTGGCACGTTTCAGCAGCGTCGGAGGAGGAAGGATGGAGGCTTTCGGCGAGGGACAAAGAGCCGGCGGCTGCTGGAGGTCGGCAGCATCAGTCGAAGGACGAGGAAGAAGGGTTTTGGGAGACTGGTCAGGGAGGATGACGGGTGGGGCCTCCTTCCGGGTATTGTTTTGCGTATTGAAATAGTCATAACAGCCTTTATTCTCTGTTATATGCCCTTCCCCAGCATATCGTTATAACGTCTCTTACGGAGTTCATAACGGATATTATTTCAATCAGTAGATAATTACCCTCCCTCCCGCCGATGCCTACCGCCACATGCTCCCCTCGCCCGACCCCGAGTCCCTCGCCGCCGCCGTCGAGCTCGCCGTCGCCATTCGCTCCGCCCGCCTCGGACGCGCCGCCCATGCCACCGCCGTTAAGCACCTCTCCCCTAGGCCGCTCCCGGCATTCCTCTCCAACCACCTCGTCAACATGTATTCCAAGCTCGACCTCCCCACCGCCGCCGCTACCCTCCTGTCCCTCGACCCCGATCCCTCCGTCGTCACCTGGACGGCCCTCATCTCAGGCTCTGCCCAGAATGGCCGCCCCCTCTCCGCCCTCGCCCACTTTGCCGCCATGCTCCGTGCCTCTGTCCGCCCCAACGACTTCACCTTCCCCTCCGCCTTCAAGGCCGCCGCCGCCGCCCGGAAACCCCTCGTTGGCCGGCAGATCCACGCATCTTCCTTCAAGTCCGGTCTCATCGATGACGCCTTCGTGGCCTGCGGCGCCCTCGATATGTATTACAAGACGGGCCTCACGTTCGACGCTCGAATCCTTTTCGACGAGATGCCTCAGAGAAATATCGTGGCTTGGAACGCCGTGATGACCAATGCCGTGTTCGATGGACGGCCAGATGAGGCAATTAAAGCCTTCATCAAGCTACGCCTGCATGGAGGAATCCCGAACACAATCTCTCTATGCGCCTTCCTAAATGCCTGTGCCGGTGCGTCTTACTCGTCCCTCGGAAGCCAACTCCATGCTTTTATGATCCAATCTGGGTTCGACTTGGACGTGTCAGTCGGTAATGGGCTCATTGATTTTTATGGCAAATGTCATTGGGTGCACGAAGCGAGGGCGGTGTTTGATGAAATGCACATCAAGAATGACGTCTCCTGGTGCTCGATGGTTGTGGTGTATGCGCAGAATGGGGCCGAAGAGGAGGCTTTTCGGGTGTATTTGGATGCAAGGAAAGACGGCATCCGTCCCACCGACTTTATCGTCTCCAGTGTTCTCACCACTTGTGCTGGCCTCTCAGGCCTCGACTTAGGGCGGTCATTGCATGCTGCTGCCATCAGGTCTTGCATCAATGGCAATATATTTGTTGGGAGTGCGCTTGTCGACATGTACGGGAAGTGTGGAAGTATCAGGGATGCTGAGCAAGCGTTTGAGGAGATGCCAGAGCGGAACCTCATTTCATGGAATGCTTTGATAGGAGGGTACACACAGCTCGGGAATGCACATATGGCCCTCACGGTGTTTGATGAGATGATAGGGTGTGGTGAGGTAGCACCTAATTATGTAACTTTAGTTAACGTGATTACTGCTTGTAGTAGGGGAGGACTGACAAAGGAAGGATTAGACTTGTTTGAGACAATGAAGGAAAGGTTTGGGATCGAGCCCCGTTTGGAGCACTATGCATGTGTGGTGGACTTGCTTGGGCGTGCAGGAATGGAAGAGCGTGCCTATGAGTTTATCAAAACAATGCCCATCAGACCGTCCATCAGCATTTGGGGAGCGCTACTTGGGGCTTGCAGATTGCATGGCAAGACTGCGTTGGGGAGGATCGCTGCACATAAGTTGTTCGAGATTGACCCCCAAGACTCTGGGAACCATGTGCTGCTTTCCAACATGTTTGCTTCAGCTGGCAGGTAGGTTTCATAGTCTTGCACTTCTGAAAAGTTTATTCATGTTATGCACAAAAGTGAATTGTTTTTCATTATTGATCTCTATAGGTTGAGTATCTATTAGGTTAATATTCATTTTAGTTAAGCATGAGTAGAAAGTCAAGAATCTTATGAATAGGGCTGCAGCTTGGATATAATCTAGAAAAGCCTCTGGAGCATGACTAGATGCTTTAGGCCTAGGGATGCACAGCTGTAGAAAGTGGAATAGCATTGTTCCTTGATTGCCTAAGACAATTTAAGCGTCACCAATTTTCTTTTTCACTTTGTTTCTTTCAATTTTTTTCTTATATTGTTAGATTACTGGATTGGAAAATTATTATTTGAAGTATACTTCTCTTCCAAATATTTTAATACATAGAGTTTGAAAGGCCACTTTTAGGAATCATTAAGAGTCAAATTTATCATCTCCTTATCTTTTAGCATATTGTCTGTTCTCATCACTCACTGGACTGAACCTACCAATCCACCCAAGGTAAGTCAGGTCAGGTTGGGGCTTTTTTTTTGTTTTTTTGGTTCTGGTCATGCTTGGGCTTCTCTATCTCAACCTGATGCTAAATGGATCAAGTTTGTCTGTGCCACTTAGAAATGGCTTAGATTTACTCCTTTAATCTTTTAGCAGGTCCTGCCTCACAACCATGTGAAAATTGAGTGCATTGTGTCATTGTAGATCTTTAAGGGCTATTGATGTTCTATAAGTTGGAAAAACTGATACGAGAAGATATTTAGTTGATTCTTTCTGGAAAACCTTTACCTTGATTTGACTTTTGCCGTTTTGAATGTTTCTTGAATCATAACCCAAAGTCAACCTGAACCCAACTTGGAACTGAACAAGCAGCGCATGGGGTTGAGAAGTGACAAGATAACATGTAGACCTTGCATTCTTTCTTTCTTGGCTAATAAAATTTTCCTTGTAAATGCATTATAGTGAAGTTTCAGCAAACATTGTCTTCACACTTATATTTAAAATCCTTGGATCTTATTTCTAGGTGGGTGGAAGCTACAGAAGTGAGAAAGGAGATGAAGGATGTTGGCATCAAGAAAGGTCCAGGATGCAGTTGGATCACCTGGAAGAATGTAGTACATGTCTTCCAAGCAAAGGACACAACCCATGAGTTGAACGACAAAATCCAAGCAATGCTGGCTAAACTGAGGAGGCAGATGCAGGCCGCTGGATATACGCCTGACACGCAGTACGCCCTCTATGATCTGGAAGAAGAAGAGAAGGAGACCGAGGTGCTCCAGCACAGTGAGAAGCTCGCGCTTGCCTTTGGTCTCATCAGCATTCCTCCTGGGATCCCCATAAGGATCACTAAAAATCTTCGAGTGTGTGGGGACTGTCACTGTGCCTTTAAGTTTATATCCGGTATTGTTGGTAGAGAGATTATTGTGAGGGATAACAATAGGTTTCATTATTTCCGAGATTATCAGTGCTCTTGTAGGGATTATTGGTGAAAGTATTGTAATGTCTGATGGATAGATAAATTAATTCATCTCTGTAATTCTAATATCTCATGTCATTTCACAGTGAATAGTTTGATCAGGATGACACCAACAACATCAACAAATTAGACCCTACCACAAAAATTGAGTCTCCTATTTTTATCAAAAGATATGCTCAATTGAAAAAAATATGATCTGTACATTTCTACCAAATTATACTTTTGGCAAATCCATCAATCTACCAGTTTTATGATGTAAAATACAGATCAGTCATAAATAAAAAATATATATGACTTGCTCATTGATTCATCATCGTTATAAGTTGCATACCATCACTAGCAATATTTTGTTTTGGATCTTGAACCACCAAAGATTTATCTAGTTTTACAAACTCTTAAACGTCGGATGATTGAAAAATGTTATGCCTAAAAAAGTTAGGATTAAGAACTCCAAAAATACAATATTGACAATTACCTGCATTTCATCTTTGTCTAATTTTTTTTAGAGTATCTTTCAACTTCATCTGTTTTGTTGGTTCTTGCAAGCAGTCAAAGATTATTTTTGTACCTTTTCTTGTTCTTGCTCAATCTGAACAAGATTAGTTTTAGAAACGAGTAGTAATAAGAGTTGATATAATACTCTTAGTCCCTTCTCTAAATTGAACTTTGCAAAATGAATTAATACAATACCTCTTATATTTGTTTTCATTTATTATCTATCTCTTTTTCCTGTGTGTATTATTTGGGTTTGTCATCTTTAGAGTTATTTTTCAGCAAAAATCAGACTTCTGATGAACAATTTTAATATACTGGTGAATGCTGTGTAAATTCTATTCAAAAATCAAACCAGTGATTATATTCTGAGAAGATGCCAAGCACTGCCAGACATATCAAACACCCAACACCCTCCTGTGGGATCTATACCTATTTCCTTCACAAAATTACTCCTACAAGATCTCTTGTGGCCTTTTATGGCCCAATGCCATGATATCAACACAGCATACCTGTAAAGACAACAACAAACTTGGCAGATCATGATGAATTGGTGTAGATTAATCAATTGTTTTTTTAGGGAAAATCTATTAATTATTTCTTCAGGAAGGCCACAGCTCATCATTTGCTGCAACTTAATTAATGACAGACTTGATCAATACTTTTTCAAAGTAAAAAAACAAAAAAAGATCTGCATCTAGTCTTTGAAGCAGAATGGTTGTGACTTCATTAAACTTAGCAGTCTTTGCTGTTAATGACACCACCATTTTCTGAAAACTACTGAACAGAACCAATGGCTTGTAGCCTTTGTTGCTGACATATTTGTTCTTTTCTGATCCAGCATTCAGTCCAAGGGAATAATGAACAGCTCAAGAGACAAAAAGATGTCGTACAGATGAAGATTGTCCCAGTTATTAGTTAAAATATCATTTTATGCCATCTTTTATTGGGTGAAATATTTTAATCTTAGAAATTTTGTGACCCATGTTTCAGTCTTGTTAAATATCATTAATGATGGCACTGAACCCAAAAAAATGGACTACTCTTTGACGGCTGATCGTCTGGTCTTCCTAGTTCGCACCGTACCGACCTTAGACAACTCGCCGGTCATGAAAGCTTCTTGCTGTGCTCATGGTGTGTTTTCGCTCCCATGTCAGACAGCAACCAGACATGTTATGATGGCCAATCCAAAGGCAACTACTGTTCCTTAGTACAGCCATGAACACGTTGGATTGGTGCTCCGAGACTGCAAGATTCTGAAGCTCTCATCACGGAAGGCAGCCGAAGAAGATGCTCAACTACCGTGATGCTGCCAAGTGATTCGGAGACTCTCATCAAAGAATCGAAGGTCTCAGGAGGACTCACAAGATGCTGGGATGTCAAATTGCCGCAGAGAAGCTTCATTTGTTGCCGGTGCCAGATCTGGAAGTTATCGTATTTCCATTCTTCCTGTTGTTATGATAATTTATCTGAGTGATAAGATCGAGTGCTTTTACAGTAAAATAAAAATGCAAATCCATTCTTCATTTGTTACTTACTATTCTTATTGCAGCATTTACTCACCCCAAACATTTCTTACCGTGAAAGCCAGTCTCATGTGATCTTGACTTCTGGAAACACCAATCCTCCACAAAAGCTTTAGATCACTCTGAGCTTAATTAGATGTAAGTAAGGGAAACAAACTGAGTTTTCATTCCTACTAATACGATCCATTCTCGATGAAAGTTGTCATTTTTCTCATGCTACTTGAACCATAAACTCGTATGACTCTGTATCTTTGTGGTGGCCATCATTTTCAGTCCGGTCTTTGCCATGATAGGTTATGGTCAGGTATACTCTCCTAAAAGCTTTTTGCCAAATCCAACTGAAGAATACTAGTAGAATGAATATACCACCTCACATTTGTGGTGTTCCATACATAGTTTGGCTAATTGGGCTCCATAATTTCTTATGTCAATACCAAGATGGTGCAATTAGCCACACGTAGATCATCTCAATCCTGCTCTTACATTTCCGAGATGGGTCATGGCATGCCCTGTTGGCCTGAGCTCGATTGATTGGGTGGGTCCCTGTGCAGCCTAGGATGTTAGATATGTTCCCACCTACCCCGTTCGATCTTATGGATTCAAGTCAAGCCCAAGTACAAGTTGATCCGATCAAACCAAACCAAACCAAACCAAAAGCACGAACGGGTTAACCGAGGCCGAGTCGTTGGTCCTGCAAAGAAGTTTGCGAAATGGCACGATTGCCCTTCCAATAACAATGCGAAGAGTTAGTTGGGTGGCATTTGTATCTTTGAACTTTACCTTGTGATCTCGGTCAAATGCCTCTTCCCATCCCTCACGAGATTGTTGTTGGATCCACTCCCCTCGCCCTCTCAGAGAGGGGTGCACCGGCGGAAAAGGAGAGTGAGGTTAACGTTCCAAAATCGGCATTGAAAAAACGCAGCGAGAATCTAAATCGCAGCCGTCCGTCTCGACATCACGTGAGAGATCACGTGACCGGAGGCCAGCGCTGATGACCGACGGGTCTATAAGTAGCGGCCGATGGCTCTCGCCCATCCTCACCTCCGCATTGCGACCTCGAAGCGATCTCTATCCGTCTTCGACCCCCCTCGACTCCTCCTATTCCCCTCCGTGCGCTTCTGGTTGAGATCTCGCCTCGTCGGTTCCGTTCCTCTCGCTTCTGATTCCTCCTGGAAGCCCTTGGACCGCCGGTTGTTCTTGTGCCTCCGAAACCCTAGGGCTTGCTTGAGATTGGTCTGCTCTCGCGGTTGGATGCTACTTTCGCGAGGGTTATGTGTGGAAATTGGTCGTTTTGTGGTAGATTGATGACCATGAGGTCGTTGAACACGTGTTCTGATTTCTGATCAGCCCTACAAGTCCGTGATCTGAGCCCTTGACGAGTAGGGCGCAAAATAATTTCTCTCGGCGACTGAGCTTTTGGTTTCCAAGCGAGAGGATGTTTCCGATTATTGAATTGAGGACTCCAGTAATGGATTTTCATTTGGTAATTGATTCTGTCGAACCCATATTTTTTTAAAATTTGAAGTGAAATGTGTTACCAAAGTGTGCTTCTGACTTAGAACTAAGAGACTTTGATTATTAGGGTTAGTGCCAGTAACTTATCTGAAATCGTGAACAAAGAAAATAGAATCGTTAGATCTATGATTCTGCATGACATATAATTGAATAGTTATGAAAGATCATGTTTTCTTGACCACCATGCTAATTTCTCTGTTTTTCTGCTTCATGATATACTTGTCATTTGTGCCGTATTTTAGCATTTAATTTATTCATAAATGTTTATGGACAATAAGGATCTCTTCCCCAGGATTTGAACTTTGGTATAGATTACATAATATTACCTTGTTCATTTACAATATTCCACCAATTGTTGTCCCTTTTTATGATTTAGTAATCTAATGGAAGAATTGTTTGAGACCACATATTGTGTTATTTTTTCAATTGTCGATAAGGTGTGACTTCCTTAGACTCTATTACCTTATTCATTTGCCTAATTTATTCATGTACTTTGTTTCATCATATTTAAAATTTGGACTTCTTATCTAATTCTCTTGTAACTTATTTTCAGAAGATTTATACAGGAACTATGTTTTTCACAGTAAATCTCCACAAATTGTGAATCGGGATATCAACAAGGATTTCCAAATGATGCTGTTCATATAGAACCTTGTTCAATCAGTTTTTTATGTTGGTACACATGAAATGGGGTGCCGTGGAAGACCTGTTTTTGATCTTAATGAACTTCCGACAGAAGAGGAAGGCGATAATGATAACCCTATAATTTCCCAGCCCCAAAAGTCTCTTCCAGTTGGCAATTTGAACAGCTCAAATCTGTTTCTATCATCAGAAGGGTGTCAAAGAATACTGAATAACCATGCTTTCACACATGCATCAATTGGTTCTGGTTTTCAACCTTTTGTTAGGAAAAAGGATTTGCCAAAAGCGAAATGTCCGAAACAATTAGATGGTGAATCAAGCGTTAACCAAATGCTGACATCTGTAACTGCAAGTCTTGAGGATGATAACAAAGCTAGCAAGTTGGTGTCATCGGGTGATCAGGATGGCCAAACAGCTGAAAGAGAAGAAGGTGAATGGTCTGATATGGGTGGCAATCCAGATGAAATCGTAAGCTTTTCTACCAACAAGCAAAAGGTACCTGACTCTGAAGCTGCAGAGAAGCAGATTGTGAATGAAGAAAGTGAACCTGACTGTATTAGAGCTGACGAGAATAGCCACAATGATTCTAGTTATATTGGGAATAGCGATAATGAAGTTGGTGAATCTTTTAAAGACCTGAAAGAAAATGATTCTTTGGGCTCAAAGAGCCACAAAGTTTCAGATTCTGACTCCAGAGTAGAAGAAGTACTTGCTGATGGCTTGGGGGAATCTTCAATTTCAAAGCACAAAGAAATTAGAGGAGTTGAAGCCAGTCATGCTCTGAGATTTGTCAATAATCCTGTTAAGAGGCCCAAACTTGATGAGCACAAGGAGGCGATGTTAGGAAAGAAAAGGGCCAGACAAACTGTCTTTATAAACATGGAAGAAGCTAAGCAGGCAAGTTCTGTGAAAACTGCAACACCTAGGCGACAAACTTCTTTTTCAGCAACTGTTGTTACACGTACTGCTAAAGATACGTTTCGTGCTGCCACATCCTCTATTGACCGGATTGCCGAGAGACAAAATCAGATGATAACCAAAGAACAAAAGCAATCTAATATCCTGGATGCTGAAGGTGGTTTTCCTATTGAATCAGTTGATCAAAAAACAGAAACAAATGGTGATTTAAATTCAGGAGGCTTATCTAGGTCTAAAAAGATGAACCACAATGGTTCTGCTTTGGATACATACCCACCACCAATTCCAAGGCAGGGTCCACGTAAGCAGCCTGTTGACACCAGACAATTTAAAAGTCTCCCTTTTTCTGGGCAAAGTGTCGCAGATCAAAAAGTGGGAACCAAAAAAATCGCTTCTTCAAAGAGGCCTACTTCGTCTAATTTACAGAACCTGGATACATCAGTAGAACGGCTTCTTAGAGAGGTGACGAATGAGAAATTTTGGCATCATCCAGGTTTGTCACATTCTTTGCTCATGTACAGTGCTCACTATTTTTCTTCCTTTGCTTTTAGTTGTAGCTCCAGATTCCGGGCAGAGAATGATATGAGATGCTCTATGTTACTTATATGAGTTTCAACTGATATATATGAAAATAATGTTGGGGAATTTTAGGATTTTTAGGACTATATAGGCTAAATATCTCAACATTAGAGTTGTTTGATACAACTGAATTTGCTTTTTTATTAAGATTACAACTCAGCCATGAATGATGACTGAAACTTAAGATTGGAAAGTTGATGCTTGATGGTGGAAGATGGATTCCATTGTAATTAATTGTACTGTCAGTAGTGGAATTTAAAAGTATCTCCTTGATAACTGACATTCAGGATGTTCATTATATCTATTTCGGAAGTATGTGGCAGAAATTTGAATGATGCGTCGCCGGCACGAGGGCCGTGCGATCCGTCGAGTTATCATGAATCATCGGAGCAGCGAGCAAAGCCCGCGTCAGCCTTTTATCTAATAAATGCATCCCTTCCGGAAGTCGGGGTTTGTTGCACGTATTAGCTCTAGAATTACTACGGTTATCCGAGTAGCACGTACCATCAAACAAACTATAACTGATTTAATGAGCCATTCGCAGTTTCACACTCTGAAATAGTTCATACTTACACATGCATGGCTTAATCTTTGAGACAAGCATATGACTACTGGCAGGAGCAAGTTAGGTAAAATAAATATTATCAATCAGTCGCTTGACATCACCAGTATGCAAAATATGCATTACATAACCTCATGAGGGCCATTCTTATGAAAAAAAATAGGCAGATTGTTTGGTAGGATTGGGTTTTGGGATGTCTTGGATCTGAAGTTGATTATTCTCTATGTGGTACAGAGATCAATTTATGTTCTATTATGTATGTAAATTGCTGGTTAAGTTGTATTACTCTTCGTATGTATTATTGACCATTTGCCGCATATTTTACATGCCAAAGTTATTGTATGCGATCTTATGTAAGCATGGCAACCATGTCATCGGTTATTAGTTTTATGAATTTGTCTTCTTATTCTGTCCATCCTAGTCCTTATGAAGCAATTGTTTGGTAACTTGGTTATAGATCTTGAGAGTAACAAATATATGGTTGGAAATATCTGATCTTGTGCAGAAGAGGCAGAGCTACAGCGTGTGCCTGAACATTTTGAGTCTGTTGAGGAGTATGTGAGGGTTTTTGAGCCTTTGCTTTTTGAGGAATGTCGAGCACAACTGTACAGCACCTATGAGGAGCTTCAGGAGACTACAACAAGGGATGCACATATAATGATTCGTGTTAAGAATGTTGAAAGACGAGAAAGAGGTATTCATATGACATACTTGTATTATTTTTTTTTAACAATTTATGACCAAGTTGTTTTGTTTCTCCAATCTTCTTTGATAGACGCAGTCTGGGTCAAGCCAATACAAAGTACAACAAATTTAATTTGATTTTTATAGTTAGCAGATAGTTTCGTTTGTAACTTTTTATGGACTTGTTGCAGTGTAGAAAGTCAATGAATTTAACTTAAAATGATTAGTCCTTGATGTTATGCATGACAACCTTTTTTCTGTGTGCATAATAAGGACATAGGTCACAAGGTCTCGATCATCCTAGACCTATATAGTGTGTGAGATCCATTCAAACTTGTGGAAAGCCCAACAGAGTCTACAACGGGAACCAGTCACCATAAAGGTGAGAAATTGTGCTGCTTTTATTGAGTGGGTATTGACCAAAGACCTAGTACATGCAGATATGAAATAAATTAATACTGTTTATGTATATAGGTTAGTTTTACCTGAATTTTACTTATTCAGTTCTGAATCACATGTTAACTGATATCTTTTGTGTTGATTTCTTAGACATTCATTGGTATGCATCAAACTTGCTGAGTTGGAGTCATATGACATGTCTGGTGGGAAGGAAATTTAGAGGAAGAAGTGATGCCAGATAGGGGCATCACCAAGATGTGGGGTTATAGAGGGGAGCATGGGAAGGAGCCTAAGATTTCGGACAAGGTGGCAGAAACTAGGAGGTTCCCTTGCATTCCTTTCTTGTAAAGAAGTAGAGAAAAGAACAGTGGTGAGAGAAAAAAAGGAAAATATATAAATTACAATATATCATATATAGTATATAATATATAAGGTAAGCATGTTTGGTTTCATGAGATATTGTTTGTAATTTTGAATGTTTTGTGATTTCCACATCAGACATTTGGATACACATCCTTCATCCATAACCAGTTCTCATTTGTGGCCATGCAGCACTGTTTTAGGCTCTTCATCTGTTCATATCCATTCTTTCTATCTTTTTCAATCCTGATAAAACTTTGATGACTTGATTATTAGCAGTCAATTTGATATTTTAATTGCAGGAAAATACTGTGCAAAATGTAAACATTTTTCTTGCAGGACAATATATAGGCAATTTTTGTTTTTTCTAATATAACACTGGGTTCTTCTTTAATTTTGACATACTCAAAAGTGTTTGTAAATGTGAAAATTTAAGAGAAATTATAATATAACTGAAATTATATAATCCTTGTCCTATTTTGACGTTCTCCTGTCCACTGCAATTGCTTTCTCTACGTGCCCTTTTCTCCACATTGTATCGTTGTGTTATATTGTCAGTGCCTCATTAATCCTGTAATGCTGTAAGCACCTCTGAAGTTTTATTTCACTTAGTCCTGTGCAATTAATTTATCAGTGTCAGAATGTTCAGTATTTTTCACTCTGTTGCACTGATCTTCTTTTGTTGATGTAATTTACTGGTCAGCATCTTGCTTTTTTGTCCTTCTGTAACTTCCTTCATTATTAGGCGATGAGTTTCATTGAGTTCTTTTGTAAAATTTTTTACAGTGTTATACCCTGTTCTAGCTCTTTGTTAGGAATCGATAGATAATTACGTTTTCTGCAACAAGGTAATTAGCATGCGCCAATCATTGGTGAAAGAACTTTGTGATAAAAATATCTCATCTTTTTCTGTGTTGTCATGCTTGTGCTTTCTTTTTTCTTGCCGAAGTAGCTGGGCGGCGAGAGTTCAAATGTTTACTTAAGAACCAACTGCCATTAATTTACTGAAGAAACAGAAATTACATCATTGATCATAACACCCCAATCAAAATGCTCTCCCCAAGAGATATCAGTCTTAAGAGTCTTTAAATTTGCTAGCTTGTGAGCTATAAAGTTAATTCTCCTACTGAAAATATGCTTAAAATAGAACATATTGTCCCCTTTGGGCCAATTTCAAAATGTCCTTGTGCAAAGCCCTAAGTTACCTTGGCACCTGTGCTTTTTCATGTACAGAATTGATCCATTCCAATGAACAAGAACAACTAGTCCATCCTCCTTGTAAATTGCTTTCCTCTCCACCTCCTTAGGCTCATTTGCTCCACAACTAGTCCATCCTGCTGCCTTCACATCCCCATTAGAATCTTTGACCACATCCTGTTCCTGCAACAAAAGAATCTGGATTAGACGTGCCATCAGACTTAATGATAGGAGTAATAATTACCAAGAGTAATATGTTGGTTGGTGATATTATTCCCCTCAGAATTCTGGGTGGTTTAGAGGAAATCAACAGTGGAAGCAATTACTTTCATCCATATATGATCCAACATTTTGATGATGGTTTGGGAGAATTAAGTACTACTAAGGATTGGATGAGGTGATCTCCATGAATGTTAACTCTCAGTGAATGTTGTAGGTGACAACTTGGAATTTAATATCTTTATTTTTGCTCATATTTTTAGGGGAGGATTTAAGTTTGAAACTAAGCTTATGGTAGACCTTCCATAGCACCAGATTGTACACTCTAATTTTTTTATTTAAAGTATTGGAGATTTCACATTTCTGTTATTTAGCCACATAGCAAATTTCATGTTTTTAATCTTTTCAGATGTGATCTGTTTGCTGATCTTTAGTCTTTCTAGGTCATGGTTGCTGATTAAATTTCTTTATTTTACATAGTTATAGGTTGGTTCTTATTTTGTCATTTCTGGGGAAAGCTTTGTCTTTTCGCTTCCATGCTTTGTATGGTTGTTCTGATCTTTTAGTTTTCACGTTGTTCAATAACATAAGATAAATATTGATAAGAAAATATCATTCCTCAGGAAGATTGAAATGGTATAACCTAGTATGTTGAGGTTCAATTTAGTCATTAGATGATTCACAAGAAGCTTACTTGATTGTTGGCAGCAGTGTCCGTAATTCCCTTAATTTTTCGGAACATTGGATATGAGCTTAACCAGGGAAGAAAGACATGCTGCATACAATTGGTGCAAAAAGGACTTGTGTCCTTTGCCATGGAAGGTTAATGGTTAGTTGGGGTATTTTATGCCGCATGTCAAAAGAAAAATGCTAAGTGAAGTTTTCTTTCCCCTCATTGCTTATTTGCTGGTAATGTTATGCTCCAGAGTTGATTACTCAGCCATCCTTTTGTGGGTAAAGGAATTAGATTGAGCCTTGACATTCTGTAGGATGTAGAACTTGCTTGGTAGGTAATATACCTGTTTTATTTTTCACACAGGTCAATCTATCAAGTAGTCTGTGGAAGTGTTTATTCTGCGAGGGAATAATACTTGCTGTCAAAGTGGCTGGCTGAGTAGTATTTCTTCCCTCTAGAGTCTTGACTGGCACATTAATGCTTAATATTTTGCTTCCCAATTCTTGCTGTTACTGGGCAAGACATTAGTTCCACTTAAATGATTTATATAATTTGTTTTAAGGTTTCAAATTTTCGGTCTGATATTGGTTCACACCTTGTCAGACCATTATTGTACCAGTGCACTTGGTTGTACCGATCTATACCATCTGATAACTGACTGTTATCGAGATAGATGGTCTAGTACCAATCTTTGGCTGGACCAGTAGATTATGATTACTAGTCAAACCAGTCCAACCTGTATTTGAAACTTTTTGTGCATATGTCATTTATTATTAATATTGCCAATAGACACTTATTTAAGGTATCTGCTGAGCTATGTGCAGCAAGATATGATTGCTGTAGGTTCATTTAATTGACTTGTTAATGTCATTTTATATATTTGTATTCAGGCTGGTATGATGTCATAGTTCTTCCAGCTCATGAATGCAAGTGGAATTTCAAGGAAGGTGATGTTGCAGTTTTGTCATATCCAAGGCCTGGTACAGGTTTGAATTTACCCTTCAATTTTCCTTTTTGTGAATTATATGTTAACTATTATGCATGAGGTTACATGTAGTTTATCTGTTGGTTAATATTTCGATATTGAAAAGGAAAATGATATATTGTAATTATTTTAGTTATGATGTTCTATCATAATTCATAAGCCTTACTTGAATTTCTCATCCTTTTGGAAGCAGCTAGATCTAGTAGGAGAAATAGTTCTGCTGCAAATGAAGATGTTGAACATGAAGTTACTGGACATGTTCTGGGTACTGTTAGGCGACATATTCCTATTGACACACGTGATCCACCTGGAGCAATTCTTCATTTTTATGTCGGGGATTTATATGACTCTAGTAGGTAATATCCATCTTTAATTTTCCCCTTTTTTGAGATGCACACGTATACCTTCTAGAATCAACACTTGATTGATGTTCTGTGAAACTTCTAAGTTGAATAACTGATTAGCGAAGAGTTAAAATGGTTGTAGTAATATAGGTGTAGGCTTGGATAAAATTGTGCTAAACTTGTTGGTGCTAAGTAGACTAGCTTACTCTCTAACTAGTGAGCTATACACACATAGATGCTTAACCATTCCTGTTAAGCGGGAGATACTGATGATGTTTGTTCTTGTTTCCTTGGCAGCAAGATAGATGATGAACATGTTCTTAGGAAACTTCAACCCAAGACTACTTGGTATCTAACCATCCTTGGATCCCTTGCAACTACTCAGCGTGAATACATTGCTTTGCATGCATTTCGCCGTCTTAACTTACAGGTGACATATCATAACCTTGTGACATCAAGAATTTAAACATGCATTTCTAGTCTGCTCATAATGATATGGTCAATGTATACAGATGCAAACTGCAATTTTGATGCCTAGTCCAGAACATTTTCCCAAGTATGATGAGCAGCCTCCTGCTATGCCTGATTGTTTTACTCAAAATTTTGTTGATCATCTGCATAGGACATTTAATGGTCCACAGTTAGCTGCAATCCAGTGGGCTGCTATGCACACTGCTGCAGGTACAAACAGTGGGTTGACAAAAAGGCAAGATCCTTGGCCTTTTACGCTCGTTCAAGGCCCACCTGGAACTGGGAAAACACATACCGTTTGGGGAATGCTAAACGTCATCCATCTTGTCCAATATCAGCACTACTACACCGCACTGCTTAAGAAACTTGCTCCAGAAAGTTACAAGCAAACAACTGAGAGCAACTCTGAGATTGTTAGTACAGGATCAATAGATGAAGTCTTACAGAGTATGGACCAGAGTCTCTTACGCACTCTCCCAAAACTTTGCCCTAAACCGAGAATGCTTGTCTGTGCTCCATCAAATGCTGCGACAGATGAGTTGCTAGCACGTGTTCTTGGTCGTGGTTTCATTGATGGAGAGATGAAGGTCTATCGTCCTGACGTTGCTCGTGTTGGAGTAGATTCACAAACCCGAGCTGCACAGGCAGTTTCTGTTGAGCGAAGAACTGAGCAGCTTTTGTTGAAAGGCCGTGAAGAAGTACTTCGTTGGTTGCATGAGTTGAAAGTTCGTGAATGCCATTTTGTACAGCAAATATCAAGTTTGCAGAGGGAATTGAGTGTTGCAGCTGCTGCAGGACGATCACAAGGAACTGTTGGTGTTGATCCTGATGTCCTTACCGCTCGGGACCAAAGCCGTGATGTGTTGCTCCAGAACCTTGCTGCAGTTGTAGAAAGCAGGGACAAAAATTTGGTTGAGATGTCCCGTCTCCTTGTTTTGGAAAGCAGGTTCCGGCCTGGAAGTAACTTTAATTTGGAAGATGCTCGAGCCAGCCTTGAAGCAAGTTTTGCCAATGAGGCTGAAATTGTATTCACAACCGTGTCGAGCAGTGGTCGCAAAATATTCTCTCGTCTCACTCATGGATTTGATATGGTTGTTATTGATGAGGCTGCCCAAGCTAGTGAAGTTGCAGTCCTTCCACCGCTCTCACTCGGTGCAGCAAGATGTGTTTTGGTTGGTGATCCACAGCAACTTCCTGCAACTGTTATAAGTAAAGCTGCTGGAACTTTGCTTTATAGCAGAAGCCTTTTTGAGAGATTTCAGCAAGGTGGATGCCCAACGTTGTTATTGTCTGTACAGTACAGGATGCATCCCCAAATTCGTGATTTCCCTTCACGATATTTCTATCAAGGACGTCTGACCGACAGTGATAGTGTTGTAAATTTAGCTGATGAAGTGTATTATAGAGACCAGTTATTGCGGCCTTATATTTTCTATGATATTGTGCATGGACGGGAATCCCACAGGGGTGGATCTGTCTCATACCAGAATGTTCATGAAGCACAGTTTTCTTTGCGCTTGTATGAGCATCTTCAGAAGTTTGTGAAAGCAAATGGTGGGAAAAAGGTCTCTGTTGGGATAATTACGCCATATAAATTGCAGTTAAAGTGTCTACAACGAGAATTTGAGGAGGTTCTTAACTCGGAGGAAGGAAAGGATATTTACATTAATACAGTAGATGCATTCCAGGGTCAGGAACGTGATGTGATTATCATGTCGTGTGTGCGTGCCTCAAACCATGGGGTGGGATTTGTTGCTGATATTCGTCGCATGAATGTTGCTCTTACTCGAGCTAGAAGGGCATTATGGGTAAGCTTTCTTTCATGGACACCCTATTACTTGATGCTTGAAGTTTTCCTGGAAAGTCTTAAATTAATGATGTTGTATGATCAAATTGACTGTAGGTGGTTGGCAATGCCAATGCTCTCGTGCAGTCAGAAGACTGGGCTGCTTTGATTGCTGATGCTAAATCACGAAAATGTTTTGTTGATATGGAAAAAATCCCCAAGGAATTCCTGGTACTGAAGGGGCCTACTTCATCTCCTGCAAGAGATTCATTGAATAACATGAGGGGTTCACGAACTGGTGGACAAAGACAACGGCATCTGGATGTGCTTTCAGAAACCAAGTCTGGGGCACTATCCGAAGATGAAGACAAGTCGAACTCTTTTCTGCCAAGAAATGGTAGTTGTAGGAATTTGAAGTCAAATGAGAGTCCTTCAGAGGATCTGGGACATTCAAGTGAAAGATCTCGAGATGCTTCTCAGTATGGCATTACTAAGAGGCAAAATTCTTACGGGGCTTCAAGAAGAGTGATATAACATGAAACTGATACGTGCAGGCGGTGCTATTTGGGTCTATTGATTGGATTCATGTCAACTGGAAGTAAGGCCAGGGAGCTCTCTGTCAAAGGCGTAGAAGGTTTTCGTTCCAATTTCTTTTGACAAGAAAGATTCTTGGTGGTGCTGGTATGCCTGATCATTGGGGTTGATGTGCCGGAAACATGTGCTCGACCATTGGAAGAAGGCAAGCAGAAGGATTAATTTGGAGGATGAGAGCACCCGGTGGGAAGTTGGAACAGGCATGATGCCTGAGCCTGGGGATGATTTGGATAAGCGGACATCGGGTTAAGAATTTGTATCTTGACGTTGAAGATCAAGCTTCAACACTACAGGCAAGAAAATGTTTGGAAGAGTCTTGCACTAAGACCAGACCTTATGGTGCTAGTTGAAGTGCTCCAACAAGTCAGGAAGCTGGGGATGATGTGGTTGAGAGCAGGTCATCATTCCTGCAGGCTTATGGTGCAGGTCCATGGGCGGAAGCCCCTGAAAGCTTTATAACACTGGCAGTTTGTGCATATCAAAATTTGCTGCAGAATTAAATTCCGTTATTGTGCACTAGAATATGCTTTAGATACAGGCCATCTTTCCATGTTGAAATGGATGTACAAGTGCATCTGAGTCAAGGGACCCATGCACTACAAAATTGGCTGGGGAACGCTAGCATTCGAAGGGTGAGCCCCGATGAGTTGGCCTCAGAGAATGAGTCTTAGCATTCTTTTGGTCTATCTTGGATCATACAGGCTTATTTTGAGGCCACCCTTCTTTTGGAAGTTACAGTAAGATTAATAGAAAATTATTTGGCCAACTTTTCCTTTTGGCTTTTGCAGAACAAGTTTAGTAATTTAATGTTTTATCTGTTGGAGTGAGGCCAATTCTCGGTTGGCTTTCTAATCAGAATGACCCTTCTGGAAATCCTTGGGAAATGTAGAGTTATATCACAGAAATCATGGAAATTGAATCGCCTCTATGATGAGCAGACTTGTTGTCTTCCACTTTGTGTGGTCACTGTTTTTGTTTCCAAAATGAGCGAGCATAGAAGAACTGTTTTTGTTTGCTATATGAGCGAGTATATTCCAGAAGGATGGGCATATGGACCCTCGTAACCTCGTTGATGCAAGCAGTCTCTTGACAGCAAACCATCATCGAGAATCGGCCCCCACGTGATCCTAATGTGGATCCTCATCTTGTCGATGTAGAATCAGCGTTTGAAATTACGTATGGGGCCGTGTGAGCTGTCAGCCACAAACGCCCCCGTCAAATCCGACGCAGATCTGAGTTTATGGGCTTTGCTCCGCCAAGAGAACTCCACAGCTACCCTTATGATTTCCATCGAAGGGGCCACATCTTGTTAACTTCTTAGTCGGGGCCCCGCGAGCGCAGGTAGAGCTTGGAGACGGGGCAACCACCAACAAAAACCGATCGCTCATTCCCCAAACCAACACTGCGCTTTCTCTGTAACGAACGAACTGCTCTTGTACCAGTTCCTCGTCTCAGGCTTTCGTTTGGAGGGTACTAAACTAGTAACTTGGAGATGGAGGTCAGATCGTAAGTTCTTTCTTTTTCGGGCGACATCGATCACATCGAGATCCGAGGGTGAGCATTTGAATTTCTCTTTTCCTGTACTTTTCTGTTTTCTTTTTGATACTTCTATCGATTGTTTCAACCCATTGGGTATTTGGTAACCTTGGTAACTCTCCTTTTTCTTACAAATTGCGTTCTAATTTACTGAAAGGAAAAAGAAAAGCATTGCCTCTCAATTAAGAAGATGTTGGTTGCAAGTATAGGTAGGAGAATCTGATGCTTCACCATGTCAATTTAGAGGCAAACTCTTATATGTTCTTGCAGCAATGCTCATTCTGAATTTGTTTATAAAGCATGGGCTCCTCATGTACGTTTGATAGCATTATTTGCACAGAATCGGTATAGACATAAAGCTCGAGAGATTGATACCATAGTTATGGGAATTGAACTAGAACGCGATCTGGTTAAGCCTTGGGTCACTGGGTCATCGGTTGAATTGATCAGTCAACTGGTCAGATCACATGTTTAATTAAAAATATTTAAATATATTAAATTAATTCAAAAGTATATGTAGTAAAAATCTAAAATATTGAAATGAATAAAAAAATAAAGAATCTTATGCAAATGAAAACAAAATTTAAGTCATATAAATTATGATATAAGTGATGATATCAATAAATATTATAAATATAAACCTTCATCCAAATGTGATGAAATCTAGAAAGTGATTACATTAATCCAACCCATAATAAATTGTTCAACGATATAAAAGAAATAGTTTATGCATAGTTGTCATGGCTTAAATAGAAGATGCATATGAATTTTTTAGAGATAAAAAATGATATTTTTTTAGTCATGCCATTTGGTAGCTTTACTTAGTGGTTTGAATAGGTGGTTTGGTGAGGCGATGCGAGCCCAAGTGCCTCGAGTTTCGACTAGGTGACACTCTTCAGTGAAGCGTCACTTGGGCGCTCACCTGAACCTAGGAGTCGGGTGCCTCGGGCAAGTGCCCTATGTAAATGAAGCAACCAAACCGGATTTTTAAGTCTGGTTCGGTTGAACAATAGCTAGTTGGTTCGATTGAACCAACTAACTACTTTCTTTTATTGTACCTACAAAACCCACTCCCTGTACCCTCGCGTGACCCCGAGCCATAAACCCTAGCGCAGCTTCTACCTCCGCATTCGATGCACTGGATCAAGGCTTTCTCTACTGCCGACTGACAGGTCCGACACCCTAGCCTTTGTGCACAATTCTTTCTGTCATCGCTGCTTCCATGTTTAGCTCCTTCCACCGTCAAGGGAGAGGATTGTAGCTTCCTTCGCCACCGATAGATACCTCTGTAGCTTCCTCCACCCACAACATTGTCGTCCGTAGTTTCCACCACTACTGCTATCGTTTGCAGCTTCTTCCGTCGTTGCTGTTGTCATCCGAAGCTTCCTTCATTGCTATTGATGTCGCCTGTAGCTTCCTTCACCGTCGCTATCGTCCAAAAGTTCCTCCGTCACCGTTGCCCTCACCTTCTCTACTTTCCACTGTTAGTAAGTCTTTTCTTCCCCTTTAACTACTATTAATAATTCTTTTCTCCCCCTCTAACTATTGTTAATAGTAAATAATATACTGTTAACGGTAGATTGTTAGTTATTATACAAATCAATCTTTATTTAGATTAATAATATATTATTTAGATTTTAACACTACTAATTTCTATTTATCTAGATTTGTTATTAAGTTTTCAGGATTAATGGTAAGTGTACAAAGCAATTCAAAAGATTCTTCAACAGATTCAAGAAATGATCCTGCTTGAAAATATAATTATCTAAAGGATCCTAAAGATCATAATGCAATTATTTATATCTTTTATGATAAGACTACTAGAGGTGATATTTTTCGTACAAGACAACATCAAGTAGAGAATTTCAAGAATGCATCAGCCTGCAAGAAGTGTCCACTTAATGTAAAAGAAGACTTGCAGACTTGTATGATTAAAAAAAAGATACAAAGGAATGAAACTTATGAGAGTTTACCCGAGGATAATGTTGAACATATTAGAGATGATAAAGAAGATTATTCTGAAAGTGTCAATTCAAATGGGAAATAAGTATATGACATAAAAGGAAAAGAAGTTATGATTGTTAAGAAGGGTAAAAGGGGATCGATAGACTTATATATGTATTAAAGATCATAGAAGCAACAAAGACAAGCAGAAGTAAAATTAAGATAAATAAATATAAGTGATGCTTGTGATAAGAAAATAAAGGGAAGAACAATTCAGCATATTGCTCGCTTCTTCTATCAGGCTAGTCTTCCTCTTAGTACTTGTCGTTTAGATAATTTTAAAGAGATTATTGAAGATATTAGGAGATATGGTGGGGGATTAAAACCTCCAAGTTATTATGAGTCATAAGTTCCATTACTGAAGAAAGAGTTAGACCATACAAATGATTACTTAAAGGGCCACAAAAAATCATGGGTAAAACATAGTTACTCTATTATGTTAGATGCTTGGACCGACAGAAGAGTAGTTGTATAATTACTTTTATGATCAATTGTTCTTTAGGAACCATGTTTATGAAGTCAATAAATGCATCATCTTTTATGAAATCTAGAGAAAAGATATATGAGTTGCTTGATAAGTTTATTGAAAAAATTGGTGAACAAAATATCGTTTAAGTTATAAACGATAATGGAAGCAACTATGTATTAGCTGGTAAGATTTATCTTTTGAATTTTTAATATTTTAATTTCTCTATGTCTCCAATTTGAATAGAAAAACTACGTGACTTCCGAGTCTTATCAATTTTGTTATCTTTTGTCTTAGGTAAATTACTTGAAGCAAAAGGCTAACACTTATATTGGACTTTATATGTGACATACTACATTGATTTAATATTGAAGGATATTGGAAATACTCTTGAAATCAAGAAGACTTTAGAAAGGGCAATTTTTGTCGTTGGATTTCTTTATAATCATACCGGGGCTTTGAATATGATAAGAGAATTTACAAGCAACAAAAAATTGGTGAGATAGTGTCACCCGATTTCCTACTTCCTTCTTGATATTATAGAGCGTGCATCGCTAAAAACATAACCTAAGAAACATATTTACCTCGGAGAAATGAGCGATAAGCAAATGAGCAAAAGAAGCGAAATGCAAGAGGGCCGGTGATATCATCTTAATACCGTCCTTTTGGAATCTTATAGTTTATATATTAAAGGTAATGTACTCTCTTGTTCAAGTCTTTCGGTTGGCAGATAATGAAAAGAAGCCAACAATTTGATATATTTATAAGGCTTTAAATAGAGCAAATGAGATAATTCAAAAGCCTTTTGATGAAAAAAAAAAAATTATTTGCAAGCATTGACGAAAATTAAATTGTAAATTTCATCATCCATTACATGCAGTAGGATATTATTTGAACTCATAATCCTTTTATAAGAATACCTCTATTGAATTTGATGCAGAAGTTATAAATGAGTTATATCAGTGTATTACAAGATTGGTTCTAAGCCTTAAGGTATAAGATAAGATCATATGTGAATTATCTTTATATAAGATTACCGATGGTCTTTTTAGAATTCTAATAATAGTTTGATGTAGGACAACTACATCCTCAGGTATTAATAAATTTATATAATTAATTTTATATATAGTATGCTATTGTTAATATAAAGTAAATTTTGCAACTGAATGATGGAGTTTATTTAGAAATTCCACACCGAACTTACAGTAATTGACTATTAAAATTCTTAGTTTGACATATAGTGCTACGGGTTGTGAGCGAAATTGGAGTGTCTTTGAGTATGCAAAGATCACATAATATTTTTGTTTTAATTAATCTATTCTTTTTTAGATAGATGTGTTAATATATTTTTAAATTATATGATATAACAGATTCACAGAAAAAGAAAAAATCGGTTAGAGCATCAACGATTATATGATCTTGTTTATATAAAGTATAATAAAGTATTGCAGGCTTGTCATGATTTGTGAAATAACATTGATTCAATATTATTACAAGTCATTGATGATTCAAATGAGTGGTTGGTAAAGGAAATGAGTGAACTTATAAGATGTTAAAAACGAGCTTGTATTTGAAGATGACAGCTTGGCATGAGGAGATGTGGCAAGAGCCTCAGGTGTTATAGAATTACAGACATATACAAAACATATGACGAAGAGAAAAATGAGTGCAAAAGCTTCAAGCTTATCTCTTGCCATTGTTGAAGAGGAAATATATTTTAATAAAGATGGACGAGAGGAAGAAAAGGATGATGATATGTTTAAGAATGACAATGTTGATTATGATGATGATTGAATTTGATGTAAAACTTTTTTGTTTTGAGTCTTTTGATATTTTTGTTATTAGAAAATGGATAATGTAACTTGGTACTTTAGATCTTTTTAATTTAATATCATATTTTTATTTATATAATCATATTTATTAATTATATTATATATTTTTATATTTAATATTTCAGATCACCTTGTTTCGCTCGGGCGAGCACGTAACATCTTGGGCGTTTTGAGACCTTAGCATCTTTTAGTGCAGTGCTTTTTAATTCGCTGACTTTACCCATAGAGTTCATTCCTTATCATATTCTTGATTTTAAACCCATTTTTTGTTTGTCTGGATATTTGGTTCATTGTCCTCATTCATTTTTGTGACCAAAGGGAGAAGAGGTGAGAAGAAGATATTTGAGACGAGGTGTGGAGAGAAAAAATGACAGCTGGACTGCTGGAGGGAGATGAGCAGGCAACGAAGAGAGGTCCTCGGAGGAAGAGAGGACAACCAAAAGAGAGAAGCTATTGCATTAGAGATGCTTCTTTCTCATATTAATTCATATTAATCATAGTTACCCTCTTAAACAAATAATAAAAAAAAATAAGTTAAGGCATTTAAATAATCTTAGCTTTAATTACAAAACCGAATTGGTTTTATTTAATCTGGTTAGTTCATGTGGGTTATCCAAAAACTGAATGTCAACCACTTCATTTCGATTTATTACATAACCTATCCGTTAAGTGAATTGGACCGATCAATGATCCGATTGCCAGTTTTTGAAGTTCTGCCACTTGGTTTGATCTGGTTCTGTACATCCGTGTTCTTTGATAATTCAACATATACAAACTAAGGGTTTATGGCTAATGTTGTGAAGATTCTATATTTACTTTATATGTTTTTATATCACGGCATAAGCATTTGGTAACATTACCTCAATATTATTGTTTCACCTTTCAAGTTAAACATTATTGTTTGATATGGCAATTCTTTATTTTTGAATGGAAAGTAAAGAGAAGCTTCATACATATGAAAATTGTATAGTTGATTCAACCAACATGGAAACTGTAATACCCTACTGAAGATGTTAAATCAAACTAGCTGATGATGCTCTGCATCATTACTAGGTATCTCCTATACCCTTTTGTACTTGATAAGTGCAAGGAAATTGCTTGTCAGCACTTCTCTCAGTATCTGTTCTTGGATTATGACTGTCTACTCATCTTCTATCACTTATGTGATTTGGTCATAAATTAAAATGGAACTTCAAATGAATAGGAAGGATCACTGAGTGTAATTTTGGATAGAAATCATACAGTCCACTACCATAATGCATAAAATATTGTAGTCACAATTATCAAATGCTACTCAAATAATAGTTTGAAGTGCATAAGCCTTAGTTATTTTCTTTAGATAATACTCTTGACACTCTTGATGTGCATTTGTCAGGGAGCCACTATTGTAGATCGGATTGTAAACATAGCTCCTGTTGAAAATTATATTCCTATGGTTGAGGAGTTCTGGTTAGTGAGGCAGAAATTACTCTTGTTGGAAACAACATGTCAAATATTGAGGTGTCTGTAAACTCCAGTATACCTTTTTTATTCAAAGTTCTTCTGAACTTATAGATTAACTTATTCTTGTTTATAAGATTTTGGGGTCTGAATGAGTGTTCAACAAGGAGGCCTAACACAGCTCTCCATATGTAAATCAAACTAAACCAGCTTTATTATCGATGAAACGCAAGAAGCAATCATCCCACATCGACGACCGTTCTTTTGTATGAAGCCAACCAGACGATCATCCCGTCACAGTTGTTTGTTCCTCTGAAGGGAGAGCTTGAAATGAATGCTAGGCAAGTGCGCCCACTGCAAACAAAAATGGTGATTTGAGTAGATCAGGATTTCACATCATGTTTCATGCACAAAAGTAGAGGCGTTGTTTGATCATAATAATTTGTTCTATGGTGTCTATGTCTTGTATAATGTTCTTTTACCTGATCAATGCATGACCCCCTAAAAGACAATCATTCGAACTGAGAAAAGAGCTTGAAATCGTCTGAATATATAGATAGATGTTCATTCTATATATTAATATCGTGAATTGTTTCTGTGCTGTACATATTAAAATCTGAACCAAATTATATAACCAGATTGATATATCGTTGTTGGAGAATACACTCGGTCCGATATATTTCATTGTTCTTCTGTCTACTTAGTCCATACTACTTCCAAATGTTCTGCAGCTCCTATTTCCTTAACCATAGAAGCAGCATAACTTGCGGTAAATGCTCTTCCAATCCAAACCCTAAAATTCGAGTGGTATTACTTCCCTTCTCAATCGCCAACACCATCACAGACTCCTAAACTCTTTTATGCCCCCATTTCAATTCCAGATTCAATGAAGCTCAGTGACCTTATAACATAAAGAACTCCTTACATTTTTTGCTGCAGTGCTGAAAGCTTCTCTATGGCTGATGTCTGGATTAGTAGCTTTTAGTCTTCTTATCTCCTCCCTGTGGAGAAAAAGAGATCAGTCAAATGCGCATCACTAGCATTTGGAACGATTTAATGGAAGAATCGAAGCTGTGTTTAGAGTAATATCCATGTTTTTTCTTCTTTCCTTGAGAAAACAAGTCAAAAGTGCTCACTTGATGAATCTGTTATAGACAGAAGGAACGCGTTGTCTCTTCTCGGCTGCTGATCTCGGAATCATATTGAAAATATAGTAGAATCAGCAAATGATGTTGATCTTAGAATAATTACAGTCAACTTATGTGAGCGAACTTACGGTGAATTTGTAGCATTTGCTGCTGAACACTCCTCATGGAGTTCATCGTTTTCATGTTGGCACACATAGAAGAAGATCCACAATCCACGTGAAGACCTTGAGACCCTACATTGTGATTCTGCAGCTGTTCTCCAAAATTAAGCTTTTATCATGAAATGGCAAGGCTGATCAAGTTAATATACTGAGATAAACACTGCTACTATTTTTATGAATTCAGTTAATATCACCAAATATCTCCCTATGTTGTATGCCTTCTGTCTTGTGCACAACAACAGAGTTTCTGTTTGTGAAATGAAATAAACAAAGACTGCAAACTTTATATGGTATTATTATTGAGCCTCTTTCCCTCACAACAACAACAGCAACAAAATATACTGAGATCAGATAAGCAAGCTTTCATCTTTTAACATGGATCCCCAGAAATCCAAACCTTGGAATTTTAGTACTCAGTAATATCATAGAATCATTACTATGTTGAATGATTACTAGAACCTGGATATCTTGAGGAGGGAGTTTCTGAAACTGAACACCTGAACTCGCACACAGCAAACTGGAGCAACACTCACATTTTACTCTCACACTGTCCAACAAATTGTCCCTCGGAACATTAACCTGTAGATTATAGAACCAAAACAATGGAGTTAAAAGATTGAGATAAGAAATGCTGCAACATGAAATTTCTACTACTACTACTACTACTACTACTACTACTACTAGCTGTACACTACTTAGCCGAATGTAAGTTATTCAAATACTCCGGAATTATTTTGTTGCATAGGCCATCAAAATTCTCACACACCACAAAACCTTACCTTAATTTCCACTTTCTTGTTCATGGACCTATAGGAAGAAGAATTTCAATGATATATCAAGCGTCAATAGTCATCCCTCGCAATAAAAAGAGAGAGAGAGAGAGAGAGAGGACTAATATCACATGAGAGGTTTATGAACAGATGCTGGCGAATATAACAAACTGTTGTCACGCAGGAACTGAAGTTTGATTACTGGTTTGCCGAATATAAGCTAGCGATGACAGTTCTTTTGAGCTCAGGAGAAGATAATGGACTTGTTTTCGTTTCTTACCCCTTTGTTCTCTCTCTTCTCGAGCAGATTACTCATATGGAAAGGCTCTGACTGACTAACAAGCGACAAGTAAAAAACTGTTTCTTGGCCAATATAGTTTAAGCTGAAATCTACAAATGAGAGAGAGAGAGAGAGAGAGAGAGAGAGAGAGAGAGAGAGAGATCTTGGAAACTGTGAACCAAAGGGGGAAGAATTAAGACATTAAGAATACTCATTCTAGGCAGCAACATGCATTGTTCCCGGGAGGAACAGGATGAACTCAAACTCATAAATTCCATATATGCATGATCGGAAAAGGAAAAGCAAAAAGAAAAAAACATTACACTGAACCAGATTACTTCTAGCAAGATTAAGAGAAGAAACGGCAGCAAGTCAAGTTCTTTTCTATGGATTTCAAGGTCACCTTTTAGTTGGAAAAATTAAATGTCATCCTCGAATTCTTAGTTTTTCCAAAAAAATCTTCACAAAGCTCGGACTTCTGCATGATAGTGTAGAGTCAAAAGCTTTTGCTGCATCAAGATTATTTGAACAGCTGGACAAGCCAATTCTAGCTCAAGATCGAAGACTATCCATCTGATCTATTGTCCTGAAACTTTAGAATCCCAAAGGAGCAATTGTTCCCAAAAAGAGTTAAGCCATTCGAGAATGCAGTGCTACCATGTTAACCCAAATTAGGGTTTAATGACATGGAAACAAAAGCGCACACTCAATCACGTCGGTGCCGTATGAGATCTCTCAGTCTGGTAATTCACTTGCTTTGTAATGATCTTACTATGCCGAGTCGCCTTGTTCGGCTTGAGCAGTAGAGGACAATAATTCTTGGGACTAATCGTTTAAAGCAATTCCAATATAACATTTAACTCCAATACAAAGCACAATAAAACGATTTCTGGCACCTGAGTCAACCAAAACATAAGAGAAAGAAAACAGGCAGGAGATCTACCACGAGGATCGCGTTGCAGAAGTTGCAGTGCACGTAGCAAACCCGCTCCATCGACATGTTTCCAAGGACTCGGTGCCTTCGAGCATGAGCTAGCAGAGGTCAGTACTTAGACATGAACAGGGAATTCAGGAAGGGCGTCCCTCCTTTCCTGCATCCACACCACTATGGATGATGGAGTGACACAAGACAGTGAGAACGGGATGAACGATTGGGTATGAGCTCGCAGGTGCAGGGTGCAAAGAAATTGTAACGCAGGAAGAGGAATCGGTCTCGGTTAGCATTTCACCTATCTAACTCGCTTATGACGCAGCACATGGTGGTCTCCCGTTGTGATATCACTCGAGGACATTGATGGCTGTATCAGGTACGTGATAATAGTCCGGGTTGTGGCTTTGAATGCGTCTGCCATGAGAGGTCGAATCGCAGGGGAAGCTTCCCCTAATTGAGGAGCATATGCTGCTGCTTCTACCACCAATGTGATGTCGTATCGAGTGATGGCTTGCATTACAAAGCTGGTGGTGGAGTCGATTCATCGAGCGATGGCTTGTCGTGTTCCTTCGGTACACAAGCGTTGGCCTCACTGCCTGTTCGGTAAAAGAATGGCTCCATTGGAATTGATACCTGGTTTTAGTTTTGTCCCTCATTCCAGCTGTAATCTTCGGGAAATGGGCTGTAGATTTGAGGAAACCAAAGATACCACAGGAATTGAGATGTAATATCAATGAAAAGCAATAAGTTTGGGATTTTGAATTGGGCGAATTTTCAAAAATATTATTCTTTTTTTATTTTTTCATTCTCTAATAGCATCCTTCTTACCTGAAATATGAACCGATCTAATTATAATGTTTTTACGTTATGTTAACAGTGTTTTCAGTAATACCCACAAAAAATAAAAACACTATCATTTTGTAAAAAACATTGTGTTTACAGTATTGTTACACTATATTACAGTATTTTCAGTACAATATTTTTTGGTATAGATGAAAACGTTATAATTCGATCTATCGATCGATCCATAAAAAAATAAAAAATAAAAAAGATAGATGAGTCGAGGTATTTCGGGTATTAGACAAAAAAAAAGACATTGTTAAAAAAAATTAAAAATATGAAGCAATCCTCAGGAAAAATCTAAAAAGAGATGTTTTGTTTTTAATTTATCCTTTTGAATTTATCTATACCCTAAAATCCTGAAATTTCAACCAAACATAAAATATCAAAAGATTTACAACCAAACATTAAAAAAAAATTATTTATTGCTCGAAATCCTCTGAACTTTTCAGAGAATTCCGATCCGAAAATTGCCCAACTCCAACTCACAAACTAAATACAGTCTCTTGACATTTTGTGCAGCATTTGATCTTTGTCAGCATCTGTCTCCCTCCGCTCATTGATGATTCGCATTCATTGATGTACTGTGCCACAAAGTAAACGCTTCCACCTAATCCATGTGGCGGGCAGGTGTTACGTGTGACTCAGTTGTTTTTATTCGAGTCGAGCGTATGGGTTGTCTTCACGGAAGAAACAAGCGCGAGAGATACAGAAGTTTTGTTCATCCAGATTCATCTCAAAGTTAATTCGCATCTGATTCGAAAGGGTCGATGCCTGCCATCTCACTCCCAATTATATGGAGTACGGCATCGAGGATGCGAAAGCTAGCAATAACTTAGTCGGGTCCACGTACTGGAGTAACTAGTGGCGAGGTCCCCATACGGCTCCATATGCCAACACGTTATCGACATGAAAGCTCTAAAATGACGTGACCTTGTGGAGATCGCCGGCTACTGAGACGGGGGACAACGAAGGCTTCTTCGTTGTCCCTCTCCTCGAGAAACACGGGCTTGGAGAAGACCGCACCACGTAAGCGACGACATGTTTGCTTCCCTCCTCCTCCTCCTCGTGTCTGTTGTGTGGTGGTGCTTCTCCGTGCATGGTTAGCATCATCATCGAGTTGTCTCCTTCGTTGGTACTACTACTGTTTTCACGAGTTCATTGCATCACTAACAGAAACCTTGATGTCAAATTACATATGATAAATTTTTTTTATTCCTAAGCAAATCTAAGATTTCATGCGGTCAAATCAGTAATATTAAGTTAGTTTACATTATCTAAATATATTATCATCCAAAAAATTTTCTCTTATCAGTTAATCTAACTGATCAAGATTTTGATAATTTATCATAAAATTTCACGATTACTGTTTTGTAAAAAGCATCCTATCAGCTGAATCTCGGATGGCAGATAGTCAAATGGATGCAAACAGTGAAAGTTAGGCAAACAGTGAGGTGAAGCAGATATATTTATGTAGTTCTAAAATGTAGGCCATTGATGAAGAAACAGCAACACGGCAGGCCTATATATATATATATATATATATATATATATATATTTATTTATTTATTTATGTAGGCATTCTCACACGACGGCTCGTGTAGAATGTGAAGGCAGGTGAGGAAGGCACAGCAGCAGCACATGATCTTTTCCTCGATGGAGTGCACGATCGAGTTTCTTAGTCTCTCTTTTCTGAATCGATTACCTCGTTGACAATGAAGGCTTTGTTGGATTGATAAGTAGGTGGTCTCACTTCGGAGAGCTTGCTTGCTTCTATTAAGAGAATTAAATTTAATTAAAAATATGAAACTCTCTCTCTTAATCATATGAGTAAAAATAATTATAAATATTAAAATTTAGTAAACATAGAGAAATTATACTATAATAAAGGTTTTCATGAAAAATGATGTTATGAAAATAATAAATCATTAATAAATTAGATAGATTACAAGAAATAAAAGTTATGTTTTGCATTACCTCAACTCTTCGTCTCTAACTCTCTTTATCTTTTTTTTTTTTTTCATCACAGTGATATTAGAGTCAAGTCAAAATAGCTAATAGCATGTAACTTCAAATACTTTATTTTACAAAACATAATTATGAAAATTGAAGAATTCAGATGAAGGTCATATTTGGATCACAAGACATATGGAAAGTGATAGAGAGAGACTATGATGAGTCTTAAGATAATATCATCCCTATGAGGAGTCAAATGGATTTATTAAAGAACCCAATGAAGAAAGACAAGAAAACACTTCCTCATTTATCAAGGGTCAGACGAAAGTAATCTTGAAAAAGTTATGATCACCAACACCTCCAGAGATGCTCGGGAGGTTCCTCAAAAAGTTAGCATAAAAATCATAATATGCTGTTGTTATATGAAAAACTTTAATATTAAAAATTAAAATCAATTAACAATATATCAAATATATGGTGTATCTTTCTATGTTATTTAGAAAGTCTTTATCTAATATGCAAATACACCATTGCTGTATCCAAAATCTATAGCGATGTCGATCTATAAAAAATGTTAGATTCATCAGAGAAGATCTATAATATCTTGATGATTGATTCACGTGATTAAGGAGAGATAAGAGAAGATATGTTATCTCTTAATAAAATCACATGACATGTCCATGTTAAGCTTTTAGGAGGTCTTGTCTATTTATATATGAGAGTAAAGGATGTAGGATAAGTAATTAGGAGAATCCCTCTCATCAAAGTTATCTCCTAAGGAATACTACTATAATTGAATTTTCTTTCAATTGACCGAGTAATCATAATTCAATCGTATCTGTAATATATCTTATCTAATTTAAATAGGGCTACATAATTTAATACAGAACTCCTTCAAAAGTGTTAAGAAGATGAGAAAAATTCGACTTCAAACACTTAGAGTTGAATTTAGAATATTACTAATAATTGAGTCTAAGACTATTTCTAATTATTTTATTAAAGTTCTTATCAGTATCAATCAATTAAGAAGAAATGGTGAGATTCTAGAAGGTATTTGTGTGATAAAAAAAGTACTTCAATCACATAAAAAGTTTTACTTTATCATAGTCTCTATCATGACTATTGATGAATTAATGAGTTCTTTGCAAGTACATATATATTTAGTCAAAAAATAAACTAAATACAATGGAATATATTCTCCCTACAAAGCTCATCTTGAGAGAAAGAAATGAAGGCTCAAGTGATCATGGATGAGGCTAAGGACGTGTAAGAGCCCATAATCATGATAGAGGATATGGCCAAGGAAGAAAGGAAGAAATAATGAAAAAGATCAAAGTATAAAATAAGAACAAGAAAGAGGAGATACAAGAGGTCAAAAGTATAATTATTTCAAAATTCAATAATATTATTGCAAAAATTATGGTGATTATGCTTCCAAATGCTATCACAACAAAAACAATCTAATTGAAAAATATACTAACTATGTTGAAAAGAAAGAAGAAGATTATTTTTTGTTGCTAGCACATAAAGAAGAAGATATCATCATTTAAAACACTAGAGCTAACAATCATATTTGTGGTTACAAAAATCTATTCACAAAGTTAAAGTTGGATGAAACAATGAATAGACAAGTTTACAATGAATAAACAATGAATGGAAGTAATCAATTTCTTTCAAATGTTTATTATGTGCCGAATATCAAGAATAATAATCTTAATCTTAGGCAACTATTAATTATTCATAAGATCAAATAATAAAGATAAATATTGATAACAAATCAAGGATTGCATTGGCAAAGAACCTAGTCTTTTATAAATGATTTCACTCAAGATCAAATCAAGAGAAGGAAATTTCATTGGACTATATCAAATTCGACAATCAAGTTATGAATATTTTCACCAAGCTCCTCAAATTGGAGTTCTTTTTCAAGATGAATATCACATGAGTGAAAACAATAATAATTCTAGAATTTAATAAGAATGGAGAGGTTACACCATGATAAAAAATCATCATCAAGAAGGTTATAAAAATAATAACCAATAAGAAATTAGATATGTTATATATAATAAAAATATATGAATATAACGTTGACAATCGAGTCTTGTAACTTTCTTCTATGGCTCTATAAATAGGTAAATTTTATCATGATAAAATATAAATATCTGCCTCCTGTGTAGTATAAGAAATATATAGTAATGTACCATTTTTTACGAAATATTTCTCTAATATTTGAATTAAATACCAATTAGATATTTCATCCGCATGCGCAAGACATCCGACAAACATAAGCAAACACTAGTGGGAATTTAATTAGCATAGAAGAGGGTCACAGAGGAAATGGACTCGAGCTCAGCATAGCCACGAAGAATACTAAAATAAATGGAGCCTAACAAGTGATGATATGCCTTTTTTATTTTTTATTCCAAAAGATCAGGTGCTTATAATGAATTGTCAAAACCTTTATTAGTTACTAATCAACAGATTCAAATGATATATCGAATGAAATTTGAACCTTTCAAACTTTACTTTCATAAGTGAGTTTGGTATATTATATTATCGTTAAACATTTAGAGTGCTAAAAATTATATTAGATTACTTACCTAACTTTTAATAAGGAGATCTGATACATTACTGCCATACAACCCGACAAGTACTGTATTTTCATTTGACAGTATTACACCATACACTAAAATCAGTATCCTACAACAACAACAAAGACACTACTTGGACGAGACCTCGACGTCCTATCGAGTTATACATATATACATGTTTATATATGATTACGATCACTGCGATGGCGTTGGCGACGTTCATGACACGACCGCTAGAGGCGTGGCCACCGGGCCGGGCGCCGGCAAGGAGCGACAATTGGGGCAGGACCTGTGCGACCTCAACCACGGGTCGACACAGACGAGGTGGAAGAGGTGCCCGCACTGCGGCAGCAGCCGCAGCACGTCGGTGTCCTTGTAGTCGCCCAAGCATATGGAACAGCACGTCGCGGTGGCGCCCTTCTCCTCCAGCTTAGCCTGCGAGTACGTCACCTTCGGGTAGCTCATCAGCGTCGCCTCGTCGATTCCGTCCTCGACGTCGGTCCGCTCCACCGCTTCATTGCCGAAATGAGGATTCGCGGCCACGTTTCTCCATCGTTTGCAGCAGTAGAACGTGATCACGGTCACGGAAGTGAGAATGGACGAAACGAAGAGTAAGTAGGACATCTCAGTCGGCAGCTCCGACATTTGGTTTCCAGTGGCGTTGCTTTGACAAAAGATGCACCTGTTGAACCCGTACTCCGTCGCCATGGCCGCTGCTCGTCAAGTATGCTGAAGAAGGGAGGAGAAGACTTGCGAGCTTTTGGATGTGCTGCGGCAGCCAAAGAACAAAAGGTTGTTGGTCAATATCGTCAGATCGTGCCAAACACACAATATAGCCATCTTTCGACTTACATCAATCTACAGAAATATAGAGATGGAAACAATTTTATTTCAAGACAGAAATTTTAAATTTTTTTTTTCAAAATAAAAACAACAGCTTAAAAAGTAATAAACTTGAACAACAAGTTATGACATGACTATTTAGGGATAAGCAAATATCTATCTTTATTATCTAAGTCAATACGGAAAATAAATATAAAATAAAAATACATCAGCAACACTAATCTCTTAAAGATAAATTTTCATAACCAACTTTATAAAAAAGATAAGATAATCATAAATCAATGTTATTCAATGCCAATTGTATAACATATGTTATCGTTGTTTATAGTAGCATAAGTGTGTATTATCTTAATATCATAAGAAAAAATCTTACCCCATTGGATGAGTTCTTCTTATTATTCTAATAACGGATGAAGAAAACCTATATAATTCTCTCAATAATAAATTAAATAAAAATAAAGATATTTTTTTATAACAATGAAAAGAACCTTGAAAGAATGACTTATTGATCTTCTCGACAATGATCACTATCCTTCACTATCCTTCCTCTTCTACTCCTCCTCGTTAAACTTTTTCGGATCACCGAGAAGAGTCTTTTGTCTTACGAGAGAGGAGGATGTCATTTATGCTATAAATCCTTATTCTTAATTTTCATAATCAATATTTAAATAGTTAACTATATTATTACATTTTTGCTTATTCAAAATAAGGAATAATCTTAGTAGTTAAAAAATTATCACCATAATAAAATACACTTGTGTAATATGGTGAAATATTAATTAGGAAATTCTTGATTTAGAAAACAATAAAAAATTTTGGTGATTGTTTCCTCCCTTTTCAAGAATTGAGTCTCCAAATTTGATTTACCTTATAAAAAACAATATGAATACCAATTTTTGGCATCCTCTTCCATTTTCTGAGTGACTTCTTAATATGAATGATGCTGATCTTACTAGAGGTATAATCTTATTTCTCATAATCTACATCTTCCTTTTCAAAGTTTGAATTTGCTCTGATGAAAAAACAGCATCATCTCTCTTCCACATATGTTGTGATCTCGTGGCGGTATGAGATAACATGAGATAGATCTCTTATATATTTTAGGATCATTGATATATGAAACATATCATGTGTTGATAATCCATATATCCAATCTTCCATAAGCAAAATACCTATAAATTTAGAAGCTAATTTGACCCTTTGATTGAATATGATAACTCGATCAATTCTATTGAAAATACTTTGAAAGATACATGATACCTACTTGAAAAGCAACAAAAGGGTTTAGGGACACCTATCATCCAAAATAAATTCTATATTTTTCTCTGTCAACAAATATCTAGAATATTTGAAAAGTCATTTACAAATATTCTATAGTATCGAGTAAACTCTATGAAATCATTGATATTCAAGACACTAGTTTATCATTATTTATATTTACTATGTATCTATCTATATAGAAACCTCATATTCCGAAGAAACATAAACCCATTGAGTAAGAACACACACTTGCTCAACTCAAAAATAATGTTTCTCCTATCTTAGATTGTCCAAGATTATTTTGGGATGATGTTCATATTCAACCCTAATCTCAGAGTATATTATGATGTTATCGATAAATTCATATATTTGTCTAGATATGGATGAAAAGCTTTACTTGGCAGATCCATAAAAGCAATAGTGCATTAATTAGTCTATGAGATATTACTAAAAACTCATAATTATCATATCTTATCTTAAATACAAATTTTCATCTATCTCCTTGTCATTTTTCAACTCATGATATTCGATCCTTAAATTAATCTTCGAGTATAAACTAATCACGATCATATAATTAGTTTAAGAAATCATCCATTGGGATTTAAAAAATAAATATTTATTTTTTTTATTGTCATTTGGTTCTATAGCCAATATAAAAATCTTATTAACCCATTTATTTTCTTTACAACTAAAACAAGTAAACCCCATACATATATACTGGATCGAATAAGTCCTCCAATTACATTAGTGACATTCTAATTCACTAATATAGTACTAGATTAAGATCAATCATAATCTCAATTTGCTTGTGTGAGAGTAATATGAGATCTTAGGCCCATGCAAAGTAATATGAGAGTGATATTCTAATTCCCTGCTTACTGGCAGAAGAAACATACATACCCATTGCCCTGAGTGGGTAATATGAGATCTTAGGCCCATGCAAAGTACTTCCAACACTAAAATATGAGATCTTAGGATCGAGTTCAGTCAAAGTTGCCCGGAAGACGAAGAACACTAAAATAAATCGAGCCAGCGATGGTTCAGCCTCCTCTTTTGATCTCTGAGATGATTGCTTTGCCTTAGGCTCGATGAACGGTGGACAAAGTGTTGTATCAAAGAATGTAGATGCATACAAGTAGTAATATTACTCGGAGCATGGAAAAGCCCCAAACGATTAACTCGATGATGCTCTTCTTCGAAAGCTATACAAGTACTTAACACGTGATGATCTGCTCAGCCAATTAATTCTCATTTAACGGTAGCTACACCATACAGCCAACCAACATTATAAAGTATACTGCGCCAACAAATTAATACCTGCTGCTGCATACATTTAATTTTGGACGAGACCATGTAATATCGATTAGTTGTTAGATTATGTCCTAATCCCTAATCTCTCTCTCCTAAGCCTCTAATCTCATTCTCTCTCTAGGATATAGTTCTCCTTGCAGATTTAGAAAGAGAGGGGAATGATTTAATTTTTCTTGCAGATTGATATCTCAGATTCGACGATGAAGATTTTATGCTAACATTAGCATCAATACATGTTTAATATCAGATAAGGTTTATTCTTCTAAACAACAATGAAAGGTACGCATCGTAATATTGTTAGATCTAATTTTATTTGATTTCAATCTTGACATAAAAAATTTTTCAGCGTATAGCATGATTATAGATTTTATACTAATATTAGTATTATATTTATCTATGATACATTCACTGCGACTGTATTGGCCGCGTTAATGACAAACCTCCGCCATAGGCGTGGCAATGGGGGTGGGCGCCTGTAAAGAGCGGCACATGGGGCACGACGGGTGCGACTTCAGCCACGGGTCGACGCAGTCGAGGTGGAAGAGGTGCCCGCACTCCGGCAGCAGCCGCAGCACGTCCGTGCCCTTGTAGTCGGCCAAGCATATGGAACAGCACGTCGCGGCGGTGCCCTTCATTTCCAGCTTAGCTTGCGAGTACGCCATCTTCGGGTAGAGCATCAGCGTCGCCTCGTCGATGCCGGCCTCGACGTCGGCAGGCGCCGCGGCTTCATTCCCTGACTGCGGATTCGTGGCCACGTTACTTCTTCGGGCGCAGAAGTAGGCCGTGAGTATGGCCGTGAGCACCAGTATCATCATGACGGAAATGCCGAGGCCGTAGCCTAACCCGTTCAGCAGCTCCGACGGTTGGTTTCCAGTGGAGTTGGTAACACAAGAGATGCACGCATAATCCCCATCCTCCCCGTCACCGTGGCCGCTCCTCATCGAGTATGGTGAAGAGGGGAAGATTAGCGATCGAGCTTTCCGATCGGTCCACTGCTGTCTCAATCTTACGACAAAAAGGTTATAGCTAGGCTAACATGTCTGTGGCATTAGCGTGGACTTTAAACGATTGGTTTCTTGATGCCAAAGGAAAAGCACACATGGAGGAACTAAAGCTGTGAAGAGTCGTGTACAAGTGCACAACCACTGGTTACTCACTGGAAGCTTCACAGGCTGCCTGAAGAACAAAAATGAATATTTATCTGATGTAAACAATTGATTTCTTCCTTGACAAGCAAAACCAAAGTCTCGAGTACAATAATATGCCATCAAGTATTACGCTGACTGAATGTTTAGTGCCTTTCTTATGGTATTCCAGATTGGGTTTTTTTTTGGGGTCCTAAACTAGAAGACAAATTGAGTGATTAAACAAGCTCATTGCATCACATCAAGTTTTTAACACATGGCCACGGTGTGCATCATTCAAGAACGAGAACAGTCGATGGTCATCACTGAATTTATATAACTCATAATTGCTCAATATTTTTCTCTACGTTGACTGCCTCCAAGAAAAATGGGGAATGAAGACGGAAAAGTGAAACACGGGCACGTCATCTCTAAGCTCAGCTCAACATCTGAGGCGGCTTTCTTGATGTCAAGTCGTCTCAATATCAACCTTCCAATCCACGAAATCGGTATAACAACAACAAGAACAAGCCATCCACGAACCTAATTAACTAATTAATGGCCATTTGCCTTCTAAATGTAATTTTATGTGCAGATGTTTGTTTGACTTGAAATGAGGGGAAGATAAACTCACAGAAAGCATGTGAAAGTGAGGCACGACTACTTGGAAGCGGCAAAAGAGACCTAGCTAGTAAAGGTTATGCGTACCTGAATTCTCTCAGTTACAGTATCTACACCATAAGCCAGACGAGTATTACCAAGTATCCTACGCCACCGAGTGCCTGTTGCTGCATCACTAAATAGATAAGAAGAAAGAGATAGAGCTATCATAAAAGAAAATTATAATAAAGTAAAATATTATATCTTTCACTCAAAATTCTTTACAATTTTAAAAACTCTGTGCACCCAATATATTGAATTTATATAGTCCTCATAGATGTATTATATTAATTATATTTGAAATAAATTACTCTTTTCAAATAAATCCTTCCAATAATTTATAGTCAATTTGGTTTGTCATTATGTGTTTGCAATGAACTTCTCTCTTGATACAATGAATCTTTTTATGATACATTAACAAGTTCAATTCAAACAGTCTCTCTCCGTAAACTTGTTTACATGTCAAGTTTTTTTTTTTTTCGAAGTTATTGAAATATTTCAAATTTGAAAGATTCTATAATTATATCGATCACTTATTCATTGTCTTGACATGAAGTAACTCCACTTCTTTGTTTTCGATATTATCTCTCATAAAATGAAATATTATATCAAAATGCTTCGATCTTTCATGATAGATTGGATTCTTAGTTAAGGCAATAAATAAAGTTTTGGAAGTAATCTTCTTAGTCATATTGCATGATAAATAAAAGAAGATGCTATTATATATTGCTTCACAACTTGATAGAGCAACGATATATTATTTTTTGAAAGACAATGTGAATATAGCTTCACCAAAATAAGATATAATACAAATCCAACTATGCTATTCCAATTATTGTAGCTTTCAACCTGATCATTGTTACTATATCCAATGAGTTCCAACCTTTTAGATAATGAATAAAATATTTTATACTCAATTGTCCCTTTAATATTTCATAAAATTCTTTTGACGACATTCAAATAAGATGTCTTAGGAGCTTCCGTATCTACTTGTTAAACCAACTCCAAATAGTATATTAGGTCAAGTGCACATCAAATATCTTAAACATCTAGCTAGATTTTTATAATAAGTTGGATTAATTGATTTACTTCCATTTTCCTTATTAACTCGGTGTCATCTTCTAAAGTCATAACTTTCTTATGCTACTTATTACTTTTCCAGTTCTAAATTTATTATTCATTAAACTCAATATATCCTGGCATCACAACTTTGTTTGTGATAGGATTATAGAGTTTGTAGCCACTATAATTCTCAGCATAATCTAACAAGATGTATTTCTAATTTTTATCCTCAAATTTTATTCTTTTTTCTTCTGGTATCTTAGCAAATGCAATATTTTTAAAAATTCTTAAATGATCGACTCTTGGTTTTTGTAAGCTCCATACTTCTTCCAATGTAACATTATCAATTCGCATTGTCAGAAACCTGTTAAATAAATAAACTATATAAGCAATAGTATCTCTCTAAATTTTTTTAGGAATTCTTCTTTATTTTAACATACATCATACCATATTAAGTATAGTCCTATTTTTTCTTTTTGAGACACCATTTTGTTGAGGTGTATATAACATAATAAATTGATGTAAAATTTTATTATTTCTATAATTTTTTTAAATTTATTTGATATGTATTCACCATCCTTATCTATTCTTAAACATTTAATCTTACGACAATTTTGTCTTTCCACCAAATCCTTAAATTCTTTGAATTTGTTTAGATTTATTTCTTTTCCTTTAATATGTAAACCTAAGATTTGCTACTATGATCATCAATGAAGGTAAGAAAATATATACTTCCTCTAAGTGATACAGGGCTGATAGGGCCACAAATATTTGAGTGCACTAGATCAAGTCGATGTCATGCTCTTTTTGTACTTCTTAATTTGAAATATTTTCTTTCTTGCTTGCCCATGACACATACTTCATATAACATTGATGGGCGATCAATTCTTGCTATTCTCGGCATCCTTGTCATCATATTAAACTTCTCTATAAGTTTTAAAGCCTCAAAGTTTAAGTGAACATATTTAAGATGTCATAATATAGAAATATCCTTAATATTAACTTTAAAACAATTTGATCAATCAAAAATACATAAACACAAATGAAACATTCTATTAATGTTTTATTCTTATCATGAATTGAAAGTGCTATATATTTCATCTCAATTTTATAATCTTTTTCAAGTAATTGTTCTAAGCTTAGAATATTATTTTTTATATCAGAAAAAATAAATAAACATCTGAAATGCATAATTATTTGCCATTATTGAGTCCAAGAAAAAATTTACCTTTGCCCGTTACTAGTTTTTGAGATAGATCACCAAATGTAATATTCCCGAAATAACTTGTAATCATTTTCAAAAATAATTTTTTGATACCATACATGTGATTTGAAGCTCCTATACCTAGATACCATGTCATAGATTGATCTTCCTTCAAATTATCATAAGTCATTAGCAAAACTTAATTTTGTTCTTTTCTTTTTCAATAAAATTTGTCTTATCACCATGATTGTTAGGATTATAATAATATTCAAATGAGCAGTGTCCATACAAACATGGCATTATTTTTCAAACCTCTTAAAATTTCTACCACATCCAAGGCCTTGGCCACATCCTCAACTATAACCTTGGCCTCTTTGGTTAGAATTTTCTCCATCACCTTTATTATTTTAAGATTCTTGATTAGTTTGATTTCGGCAACCTCTTCCTTTTTGAGATTTTGATTCACTTCTATTTTAAGAGTAAGCTTAGTTTACGATGCTTGCTCTGTAGATTTTTCTTCTCCTCTTTTTATAAGCCTTTGTTCATGAACTTCAAGAGAACTCATTGATTGTTCTAAAGATATTTGTTATAAATCTTTAGACCCTTCAATCGTTATAGCAATAAATCAAACTTTGGATTTAGATATCTTAGTATTTTTTTTCTATTACTCTTTGATCACTTATTTATTCACCATTTCATCATAATAGAAATGATCTTATATAATTTTTCAAACTTAGCTTGGAAGCTTTTTTTACCTTATCCACACTATAGAATGATCTTTCAAGCATTTTCTAAGTCTCTTTTGGAAGTATTTGCCAAAGTGATGATCTTAAATATTATATCATCAAGCCCTTGATAAATCGTGAATAAAGCTTTATTCTCCTTCTTCCTTCCATCTTCATGTTATTGTGTTACTTCTATATCATTGCTCCTTCATTTACTGGACTTGGTTTAACAAATCCATCTTCTACAAACTCCTATATATCTTGAGAGCCTAGAAAAAATCTTCATTTGGATGCATCGTATATCATAATTTTTTTTTATCAATCTAGAGATATTGAGTTGGATGATACTTAGGAAAGAAGTCATAGCTTAACTTGAGCTCTGATGCCAAATATTGAAATAAATAAGGAGAAGAGATAGAGCTACCATACGATTAGGACAAATGCTAAATTTTCTATCTTTCACCGTACAACTTCAAAAACTCTTATTTCATAACCCAACATATATAGTTTATATAATCCTCATTTATATATTATATTAATTATATTTAAAATAAAATATTTAAAAAATCTTTTAAAGAATCAATAGTTAATTTAGTTTATACTTTTATATTTTTTTGTTGATGCAATGAATCCATTACCTTGATAAAATGAATTTCTTTATGATATCAGAACAAGTTTAATTTCAATAACTTTTCACGTTTTTTATGATACCATAACAAGTTTAATTTCAATAATCTTCACGTTTATGAAATTAAATATATGTTTACGTTCACTGCGACCGTGTTGGCTGCGTCGATGACACGATCTCGGCCCGAGGCGCCGCAAAGGAGCGGCAAATGGGGCACGACGAGTGCGACCGCAGCCACGGGTCGACACAGTCGAGGTGGAAGGGGTGTCCGCACTGCGGCAGCAGCCGCAGGACGTCGGTGTCCTCGAAGTCGTACAAACATATGCAACAACAACTAGCGGTGGTGCCCTTGTCGTCCAGGTTGGCTTGCGAGTACGTCACCCTCGGGTAGCGCATCAGCGTAGCCTGGTCGATACCGACCTCGACGTTGGTCGGCGCCGCCACCGCCTCAAGACCGAACTGCGGGTTCAAGGTCATGATCGTCCACTCGGTGCAGAAGTAGGTTATTATGACCAGCATGATCACGAAGGAAACGAGGACAGCGTCGCCTGTGCCAGTCATCCCTTCCGACGGTGGGTTTGTTGTGGAGTTGATGTATATGCAACAGAAACCGCCAGGCCCCGTCACCGTGGCCGCTGCTCATCAAGCACAGTGAAAGGGGAAAGTAAAACGACTGTCTAAAAAGATAATAAAGAAGCTCTATCAAGTTGAACTACGAGTCATCATCAAACACTAGAATTTCTCGGTGATGCCACTTAGCGATGAGGGAATGCTTCTCCACCCAAGCAAGTCTCGTCGGTAGCACTCTCAAGGGGCTGATATAAAGATAAATATAAATTAAAATTATATTACTAATATAATCAATCATAAATCAATGTTATTCAAGCGCAATCACATACCATTTATTATCACACGTGGAGAGCTCTTATCGCATAGGATGAGTTTTGTATTCTCCGAATAGCTGAGGTAGAGAATCAATATCATATTCTCAATGACTAAAGCTATGGTGTCCTTTGCCTACCAATTCAATCAATATCATTCCTCCCTCTAGCTATAGGTCTTGACCCCATTCAATTCAAATCGGGTCAAAGGTTTGACCAATAAAGACAAAAAAAAAAAAGCAAATAACCATTGGACTGTAATAGGTTAATAAACAATTTGGTAAAATTAAAAACATAAAATATGTAAAATTAACAAGACAATTTTGCCTCTTCCAACAGTTCAATAATGTCTTATTTCATGAAAGAAAAATTCTAAGAAAAATCTATAAAGACCCTCTTAAGTTTCATTCTTTCCCACACCAAATCATCAACACCTATAGACTCTCTAATTGCAATGTGGCAATCTCTATCTATAGTGCTCTTCTTAAATGTAATAGTAATATCTCCCTCTTTAGTGCTCTCTCTAATCGCAATGACAATTAAAAAGTGAAAGTTCAATGTCTCCAACCTCAATATTTAAGAAAGCCTGGTTGTGCCAATTTAAGAAAGTCAGTCAATATTTCACCATAGAGAAGAGGAAAATTTTGATATAGCAATAAAAATAATTAGATCAGATGTCTTCATGCTATATTTTAAGAAGATCCAAAATTCTGATGGTTCATTTTGAGTGATTTGCTGTTATTACTCTCGAATTTTCAATTTTAGAAAATGAGATGGATATAAGAAGACCTTTAACAAGCATCTTAAGAAAATAAGTAATTTTATTTTGATGGACTCATCCATAAGAAATGAAAGAGTGAGCAAAATTTTATAAATTAAATAGAAAAAGATATAAATGAATTTCCAACGGATGTTCGCACCCAATGGAATTCAACTTAGAAATCGATTAATGAGAGTTTTAAATATAAAATGATATTGAATATTTTTACAACAAATAATACAAGGCAAGTAAATTTATATCCACAGAATTAAAATATTTATAAAAAAAGATATTTTGAAATATTTTAATGACTTACACTTTATATAGTATTTATTTTTAATTAAATATATTAATATTATTGGTGCATTGGAAAATATGAAAATGATATGAGTTCAAATATGAAAATAGATGTTTTAAATGATTAGTTGAATGAATTGTTTACATTTAGATGTTGACATTAATAAAAAATGAAAGAAGTTAAAATAATTAGTCATTGACTTATATGACAATTATAATAGACAAAGTATCCGCAACCTTCTCAATCTTGGAATCAAGTTGGTGAACGAGTAGAATTAGTAGAGGAAATCAATTATTGCTCCAAAGACAAAGAAACCGATTGATATGCTTTCATTTAACTAAATCCAATGAAAAAAATAATTTGCTACTTAAAATGTGCTAATTATGATCAAAATTCAAGGTAACATAGTAAAGCCTACAATTATCATGCATCTTAAATTTTAAAAATTTATAAAAAAAAATTATGAATTAACACATAAACTAAATACTTTTTCATGCATATGAAAGTTCAAAAACTTCACCATTAGTTAATTCCAAAATTCATCAAAGAAAAATTATGAATTGAAACATATATATTGAGTAATTCTTAATTTAAAGAAGTAAAATGAGGACTTACAATTTTTGTTAAGTGATGATGGCCACCTTTCCTCCATTCCTCTTTATCGTTCCACTCTTCGCGATCACCATTAGAGTGCATGGAGGGAAGTATATTCGACTTAAATAGGAGCGGAGGAGGGTGTCATATATATATATATATATATTATAATTAGAAATTAATTAATTAATTATTCTAATGCATTTTTTTCTTATTCAGAAAAGGAATAGTTTTGATGCTTGAAAAAAATTATCTCCATATCTGAAAACAGATTAATATATTAAGTTAAAATACTGATTAGGGAATTCTTGATTTAGGAAATAAATAAAAAAAATTATGATGATTGTTTTCTCCCCCTAAACTCCCAGTTTGATACCCAAATATGATTTACTTTATGAAAAAATATGTGAATATTGTTCTTTGAATATCAAAATGGATGTTCCTCGGGGTAGCTTACTTACGGAAGGTGTCAGAGAGTAACCTTCCTTCCTACGCTGGAAACTTGTTCATAAGAAACTTTCCATGATGGACAAACTTGCATCTCTTGGCATCGTTGGAATCTCATTCAAGACAAGCTGCATGTAAGTTTCAGATTTACCAACGAGTAATTTACAAGATGGTGGCTTAAGGAAGGTGATGGATCTAGCCATTGCAACCCCATCATCCTAAAGCCACTCTTTATACTTATTATTATTATTATTATTATTTTATGACTCGGAAGACATGAAATTGTTGAGATTGATGGAGATTTTAAAATTTTCTACGAGTATAAAAAAAAAATCCTAATATGAGGATAAAAATATGATGTATCTCTAGATTTTAATCTAGGAAGAGCAAGATATGGACTATGTTGGGCATTAAGGAAAACATAAGACTCTTTAAGTAACACTTCGATTTAGCCTTATGAAATGTATTTTGAATAATGATCCTAGCTCAACAACAAGTTAACAAATAAATTATTTCATCTTATTGAGTCATGACACATAAACATTTAAAATATTCTATAAATTTTTTTCTTATTTAGGTAAAAATAAGATCGTCTAAAATGATATTCGCATGTTGTCGTAAAATACATTTTTGCTAATCTTGATGATAATGATTAGCTTTCAACTTAAATAAACCAACATGGTTGACCTTGAGAACGGCTTAAATTGTCCTACAAAATATTATGGATTGTCATTGTTCATCTTTATAACAACATATTTGGCTGCCAATTTTATATAAAAATATATATGCCTACTGTGTTGTAAAAGAAAGATTTAGTAATGTATCATTTATCCGAATATTTGTCAGAAAATTAAATCATAATAATTCTGAATCGAATCAGTTAAGACACAAATTCAATCCGAAATTTAACTTTTTGGTTGAGGATATATTTAATACATTTCTTTCAATATATGAGAGAATTAATTCTCTTAACCCATCTCCTTTATAACATTTTTTTAGTTGAGATTATTGTCTCTTTTTTCTAATAAGAAGAAAAGTGAATCTGAGTGAAATTAATTAGGATTAACATATATATCATATCAGACACTAATTAAACTCTAAATCTTAAAATTTTAAATTATGAAACAAACCCAATATATATATAACTATTTATTTCAATCTTTAGCGATGTAAGATAATTCTTATAGTCCATCTCACATCTCACACATAAATATTTTTAATTAATGAAAATACTTCCAACAAACATAAGCAATATAATTAGCATTGAAGAAATTACAAAAGCTAATTCCATCTCACATCACATCTCGTCGACGTCGGCATCGTTGCTCCCTCGGGTGATCACTAGCGAGAACGCGAGGGAAGTGGCGAGGCTATAACCCATCGTTCCACGGTTTGTTTCCGGAGGAGTTGCTATAGCAATGGTAATCCCCATCCTCCGTCACCATGGCCACTACTTACCAAGTATGCTGAAGAAGGGAAGATTAGCGAGCATTTCCATGGGTCCGCCGCTGCGGCAATTAAACAACAAAAGGTTCGATGTTAATATCATCACATCCTGCCAAACACAGAATATGACCGACCATCTTTTAATCTACCAAAATCTAAAGTAATATAAAGATCAAAACAATTTTATTCAAAATAGAATTTTCATGTGTTTTTTCTCGGATACTATCGAGAAGCTGTCTAAAATTAAAATAAAAATATGTTAGTAAGAACTTGTATGATAGGTAGCTTAGTCGATGCAAGTTCTGATTGTCGATAGTAAATTCTCATAGTCCAACCATCTCTTTACCATTTATTTTTTGAAAAAAATAAATATATCCTAAAAATTCCCAATGTGCACTCTCCCAATAACATGAGTTATTATTCTCTAAATGACATTTAGAGATAATATGAAATAATATTATTCGCCTATCAAAATAGAGACATATTTCTCCGTAATAACTTGGACAACCATAAAGGAAGGACTTACCGTTCTTTGCTCCTCTTTATCTTCGAACTCTTCCCAACCATCTTTAGGGAGGAGAAGGATGTCATTAATGATACAAATTTTAATTTTTTATTTCCTATTTAATATTTAAATAATTAATTATATTATTATTATTTTTTGCTGATTCAAATTAAGGAATAGACTTTATGGCCAATAAATTGTCTCAATAACATAAACTTGTTTGAAAAAAAAAATAAATATGGTAAAATATTTTAATAGGATATTGTTAATTTAGGAAATAAATTAAAAAAAAAATTATTGTGATGTTTCTTCTTCCATTTTTCACGTGACTTCTTATCTTGAATGGTACTATAAGTGGACATGTATAAGTTTATTCCTTAAGTTATACAATAACAATAATAAAATTGTATGTCTCAACTATTTAGGATCAATTGAATTAATATTTTATCGTTATTAAGATATATATAAAGTCATATGTTTAGTTTATTTTAGATTATTTAATTTTTTTATAATTTTTGTTAAGATTTTTTTGATCTTTTTTTTGTTGCTTTTATTATTATTAATGCTAATCATTTCGCTTATTCTAACTATTGCATCAAGTGATCTCCTAAGCACATGTCCTTATTATCTTAAATGATTCTCTCTCATGCGTTACCTAGTTGTTGATGAATAATTTTTTTTATTTTTTATAGTAACTCCACATATTCATCTCAACATTCTTATATTCCTTGCGATATGTTTTTATTATTTTTGTGAAATAATGGTATCATCTGCGGACTACAAAGGTTTGTATGATAAACATGATGTTACTACACACCACAAAACTTTTATCTACTAAACAAATCATTAGAATAGGAGCATCAATTAATCTCTCTTTTAGTTAATGGAAGCAACACTAACACTTATCATCATGAATAAATATCTTATTTTTCTTTGCCAGTCGTGTTAAAGAATTGTCATTCCTAAAATGAATTATGTAGATCTTCCATAATACACGATCCACCTATGACACTCCTTATCTCAAAGACATTTGAGGGTTGTTCCTCTGCATCACTACTTCAGTTTTATATGGATCTATAGAAATGCTTGATCAGACATGCCCAAGAAATATAAACTCATTGATCCATAAGTTACACTTGCTCAACTTAGTATAAATTTTCTCCTGCTTTAGAATTTTCAAAACTAGCCTAAAATACCGAATGTCATCGATGAATATAATCATAAATTTGTTTGGATATAAATGAAAATTTTTATTCACGAGATCTATAAAAATAGCGGTTCATTAATTAATCCAAAAGATACTACTATGAACTTATAATAATACCTCATGTGTATGTGGATTCTGATTCGTTGACCCTTATTGACATACGCAAGTATGTCAATCCATCTCCTTAGTCTATCTTGAATGTGGTAAGAAATATCATGTATATGGTTATGAACTTTGTCAAGATGAGTTTTCCACATGTTTTGAGGGAGGAGAATCCATTTGCAAACTGATGAACCCGCTATGTCACAACGGGTTAAAGCTCTTGTATACAGCCCCTACACCTACCACAAGAGTTGGGGTGGCCGTCTTAAGCAATTTTAACGCATAAAAAGATGAAACAAATATTACATGCTGACGAGTGATGGTATGCTAAGTTGAACTCGCATTTAACAGTATCTATACGCCATAGACCAAACAAATATTACAAAAGTATCTTACGCCAAAAATACACTAATCATTAGATGAGACAATGACGTCCTATCTATTTATACGTATGCATGTTTACCTATGATTACGTTCTCTGCAATTGTGTTGGCTACGTCGATGACACGACCTCCTCCGGCAGAGGCGTGATCACGAACCAGGCGCCGGCAAGGAGCGACAATTGGGGCAGGACGCGTGCGACCTCAGCCACCGGTTGATGCAGTCAACGTGGAAGTGGTGCCCGCACTGTGGCAGCATCTGCAGCACGTCAGCGTCCCTATAGTCACCCAAGCATATGGAACAACAGGTTGCGGTGGTGCCCTTCTCCAGCTTGGCCTGCGAGTACGCCATCTTCGGGTAGCACTCTAGCGTTGCCTGATCGACGCCGGCCTCAGCGTCGGACGACGCCGCGTCTCCAGGGTCGAACCGCACGTTCGTGGGCACGTTTCTTTGTAGGAGCGCACAGATGTACCACAGATATGCGCTCACCAGGACCACGAGGCAAATGAAAAGGCCGTAGCCGAGGGCAATCCTCTGCTCCATTCCGCTACCCATAAAGCAGGATGAGGATGGGAATATTTAGAAGCATTTTTTTTGTGGAGATTATATATTTTCGTATGCGTTGAGGGAGGACGACTAACATGTAAATTAGTTAATACTTCTTGCTAGGTTGGATAAACTATCTATCTTGTACATGAGAATGGGATTTTCTACGAGACTTGGAAACTTTGGTTCATTCAGAGATGAGTGTCCATATGTTTGCACCTCTTTAATTGCAGTATACTTCTCTTTGTTTTAGTTTGCAATATATATATATATATATATATATATATATATATAAAGTAATAAACAAACTCTATCGAGTTGAATGAAAAGTCAGCAAGCAGCAGAATTTCTGGATAAAATAAAAATGTATAACGAGCAGAAGGGAATGTCTTCTCCACCTAATCTCACCCCACTAGCACTGTTAGAAGGCTGATCCAAAAATTAAATATAAAAACAAAAATATATCATTAGCATGTTGAGCAAGATCATTCATGTAATATTTATTATTATAATTTATGATGATGTTGGTAGTTTTTATTCTTCCAATAATAGATAAAAAGAATTAATATTATATTTTCAAAATGATGTCCCTCAGTCAACTGCAAGTGGGAACACATTCATCCCTATATGATGAAATCATTAGTTATCATGCTTAACGACCCGCTAATCATGAAGGAAAACTATCCTACCAATAATGGTTTGAATGTTTTTTATAATAAAATAATATCTATGATTACATCCATCGTATCATCATCATCTTGTTGTTACTATGACATGATTCTTTTTAACTATCTCTAAAAATTCTTAGCATGATTTCAAATAAGAATATTTGAAGTTCTTAAATCAAAAGATTGAGAAATGTTGAAACCTTTATACCCCTTAAATCATGGCTGAATAAATCTAAATTGGCTTGGATCAATTTGATTTCAGTTGAAATAACTTTGAATTAGACTCAATTCATTGGGCCAAAATCAACTTAAACCTATTTGAAATCCTCAAAAATTAGCTCAAATTAGTATCAACGGATCAAAAAATTGTTTGAACCAACTTGAATTGGTTAGAATCAATCTGAAGTCGATTGGGTCCAACCTAAAGTAACCGAACTGATTTGGTTAGGCCACAAAGGGTTGGGCATTGGACTCAAGTTGGATCTAATTTGTGTTAGGCTATAAATTGACCTAACTCGAGTTATATTTAGCTCGAGTTTAGGCCAAATTAGACCTGAGACTAAATAGAGCATGGGTTAATCTGGTTAGACTCAATAGTGGTCCAACAGCTAAATTTTTATTTTTTAAAATATAATGAAAGATGAATAATTTATTTCATTAAAAATAAGGATTTTTGTAATGTGTAGCATAATCGATCAATTAAATTCAATCTAGTTAAAAATTAAATTTGATAAAAAATACTTGACATACTTTGAATAAATTAGATCCATCTAAAGCAGCCTATGGATAAAAATAGATTAACTGTATGAATTTTGTTAAATCAAATTTGCTAAACATAATTAAAGTTCATAGTAATTATAAAATTATCAATAAAACATGAACCTTAAAAAATAATTGATATGATTTTGACTTATTAAATGCACCTAAAATAATTTATCAATAAAAAAATATAAACTGTGTGAGGTTTGTTAATTATGATTAAAATTCAAGTTGACATAGTAAATTGTAAGATTATTATGGATTTTAAATTTTGAAAATTTACCATTAATTAATTCTGAGATTCATAATTTTTTTTAAATTGAAAGATAAATTAAATAATTTATAATTTAATTTAAAGAACCAAAACAATGACTTACAATTCTTCTCCAAGTGATGACCACTGCCCTTCCTCCTTGTTGTTTGACTCTTCCCAATTGTTACTATTGTGATTGGAGGGAAGTCTATCTAACTTAAATAGGAGATGAAGAGGATATCATTTATGATATAAATCTTAATTTTTAATTTTCATAGCTAATATTTAAACAATTAATTATATTATTATATTTTTTATTTTATAATAAGGAATAGCCTTAGTTGTTGAAAATTTATCTTCATATTAAGATACACTTGTTTGAAAAAAAATTATAATACTATGGTAAAAGAACTAATTAGGAAATTCTTGATTTAGGAAATGAATAAAAAAGTTTCTAGTGATTGCTTCCTCTCTCATAAAAGAATTTGATACTTGCCTTATATAGATTGTTGTAGATACTAATTTTTACTATCTTCTTCTCTTTGTAAATTAAATAGTATTATTTCCTCAAAGATAAAAGTTTTATTTCATAAGAGGTGCTCATTCATTTTCAAGATTTAGATTAACTATTTTAAAAAGATGATATCATCTCTCAACCATAGAGGTCAATACAAGAAAACATGAGATAAATTCTTATATATGTCTAGAACATCAAGATAGATATAAAATACACCATCTATGCTTGTAAATACTATGTAAACCAATTAATAAGCTATGGGTCTAACTTTTTGTAAGATTTATAAAGGGCATAGGAGATCATTTGCCCTTTCAATTGATTCTCATTACTCTTCCTTTTCGAGATACTTAAAAAAAGAAACTTGATCTAATCATGAATTCTAAATCCTTTTACCTTTAATCGACATATCCTTTTTTAACTCAAAGCTATTAATAAAATTTAATAGATCATTTACACAATATTAACATCTCCAAATTAATTATGGCCTGATAAGCTTTCATTCTTTAAATTAACTATGATCGAATAACAGCATGAATAAACTAAGTTTGAGTTGATGTCATCTGGATATAAACTTTAGGAGAGAAGCGAATTTGTGATAACTCTTGGAATCTAACCTTAGTATAGAATTTTTCACCCAGTGTTGGTATCAAAATCATAGGTATGGAGTTTGCACCCTTGTAGGTAAACTTCTGATCGTAGATATTTAAAAGATATTTTAACCTACCATGATGACTATAGGTAAACTTTCTCCACAAAGTTCAACGATTGATGTGTGTGCTTCGTTTGTTATCTTGATGAGGATTTCTTCTTATATATATCTTATTTAATTGTATAGAAGGTAAGATTTTCTCAGCGAAGCTTCGCTCTTGCCTTTGTCTAGCGACCAACGTCGTTGAGAAAAGCGAAGCTTCGCCCTTGTCTTCGGCCAACGATCAACGTCGCTGCAGCCACATTCCTAACAGGCTCCACGGCCAATTCTCATCTTCCTCACCGCGGTAGCTTTTGCTGCCTTCGCTGATCTGCCAACAGTCGGTGGATTTAAGGAGAACGAATGACGGACTTAAGGAAAACGAAGGGAACGCCTGTGCCCTCACAACAACAGTAATCGCAACAGCAACAGCGATCTGCTCTTGCCCTACTCACGAAGCCTCTTGCTTGTAAACCATTCTTTACATCGATCTAAGATTGATATCATTATCAGGAGCACCATCTTGCGGGGACATAATAGAAGATAAGATTTTCCAAACCATATGAGTAAGTCTTTATATTCTATTGAGGAAAATTCTTTCTCCTAATATGTATAAATAGGAGAGGGAACATGTTAATGTATTGAAGTTTCTTCACTTTTTCAAAAAAGTTTTTTCAATAATTATTTTTATCTTCTATTATTTTTATCAATTACGTTAGATTTGTTTCGAAAAATTTTCAAGTGTAATTTTTCTTTTTCTACACTAATGAAAGCTTTTCTTTTTTTGTTTTTGTTGCAGGAATGAGTTTTTACCTAATTAATTTAACTGATACGAAAGAGGTATCAGCAGACATCCATCCAATTAGTTCCTTATTATGAGCAAAAGCTTGAGCAATTTTGGACGTATTAGAAACTGTCAAATCAACTCTGTCATGATTGGACCTCTACTTCAACTTTTGTGATTTCAGGTCGAAATCGTCCTGAGTTGATCTTAATTCAAGCTGTTCCGTAAGTCTCCAAATCCTTACCAAGCTTTGTAACTTCACTAAATCTGTACTTGGTGAAGCAGAATAACTTCCAAGCAACAAAGAGACTTTAGTTTCTATTCTTCTCTTTGTATGTGAGACTTTGGTCCCTTAAATTAATATTTATTTACAATAAAATTAATTTATCCCTCTATATTCAAATTTAACATATAATTCCGTATAAAATGTCTCTCTCACAGACACACCGCACTCACTTTGATTTGTAATATCACATTGATATATTATTTCAACATATTAATATTCTTTACAACTAATCATAGTTAATCCATTTTTTTGGGATGGAATTTAATGGAATAAATACACAAAAAGAAGTTACGTTATGGGCAGAAAACTCCCATAATGTGTACATGGTGATTGATGGAAGTGACTGACTATATGTAGCGGGACAAATTATGGGCGGAAACACTGGTGATTGATGGAAGTGACACGATTGTTAAGAGTCCTAATTATTACTGACGCTGGTGGCATGTATTTTATTCCATGACCCCGACATAGTAAATGATAGTGCATGAACCACTCACACGGAATAATAGTATCATCGATATTATGACGAATCCTTTTAATACGATAAGGACAACAATTTTTTGTTTTTGCTCCAATAAATCTTTTTAATATGTGACGTATAATAATATATTGGAACCTCGCTCCAATTGTTGAGCTGATTCATTGTGTCTGTCAATTTCATCCGTACAAATAATATATTAGCGGATGAATATAATTGTATAATAATATATTAATCACGGAATAAAGATGAATCAACAGTACGGGATTCTCGAAAACAAATATATCTTTGAACTTGTCTTATTTAATATTTTTTATATTATATTATAATATTTTAATATTGTTAAAGAATATTATGGCATAATATAAAATATTATAAATATTATGCTTCAGAATTTTATATAGGTTTTGTAAAAATATTATGTTTATAGTATTTTCAATAATACTCGAAAATATTATATTATAACATTTTTACATTATGTTACAATGTGTTTGTAGTATTACTGAAAACACCATAAAGTATAAAAATATTGTAACTGTTTCGGTCGATAATAATAATAATAATAAAGTGATTAGGAGTATTTTAGGTATTAGGTTAAAAAATACTATTAAGAAATTATGAAAACGGAGGATTGTTTTAGGGAAAAAAAACCCATATATATATATATATATATATAATTCGTCCTGACTCGGCAAAGATGAGTATTCGTTAGAATGGAGCAACCCGAGAGCAAAGGCATTGGAGGAGGCATGGGCGAGGGAAGCGGCAACAAGAAGCACATAATTCTCGTGCATGGCGCTTGCCATGGAGCATGGTCTTGGCACAAGGTGACGACGCTGTTGAGGTCCGCGGGGTACCGGGTCACGGCGCCGGACCTCGCGGCCTCCGGCGTCGACGAACGGCGGTTCCAAGACCTGCGTACGTTCACCGACTACACGCAACCACTGTTGGATGTAGTGGCCTCCCTTCCACCTGGTGAGAGGGTCGTCCTCGTAGGCCACAGCCTCGGAGGCATGAACATTGCTCTGGCCATGGACAGGTTCCCTGAGAAGATCGCTGCCGCGGTGTTTGTCACCGCCTTCATGCCCGATTCCGTCAACCCGCCCTCCTACGTCCTCGACAAGGTACGCCGTTCTGCTAAGATCTGTCACTCTTCTCATCTTTGTCCTGGCTGCAATCCCAGTTCCCGCTGATGTATGCCTTCTGCTACACCGACAGCTTAAACAGGAGAAAACCATGTCATATTGGCTTGACACTCAATTTGGGTTAGTCATCGGGGACAGAGAGAGAGGCCCGACTTCCATGCTGCTTGGTCCCAAGTTTTTGTCCAAGCTTTACAAGCTCAGCCCACCCGAGGTACGTATACACGTACCAGTCATTCTACTGCTATGGCTGAACACAACACTTGAGTAATCGTAAGCTTCTCGGAAGGATCTCACGCTGGCGATGACCCTCGCGAGGCCTTCTTCTTTATTCCTCGAAGACCTGGTGTCCATGCCGCCCTTCTCCGAGTCAGGATACGGATCGGTGGAGAAGATCTACGTCGTGTGCCCTCAGGATGAAGGCATAAGCGAAGGGTTTCAGCGCTGGATGATCGAGAATAACCCAGTGAAAGTGGTGAAGGAGATCGAGGATGCCGACCATATGCCCATGTTCTCAACCCCGAAGCAGCTCTTCCAATGCCTGTCTGATGTTGCCGATGCCTGTGCTTGATCCTCCCGGGTTTTACTATTACAAGCCACCGAATATTGTGGCCATAGTTAAGTAAATAAGATAGTTGTCCGTGCGTTGCTGCTGTGATCGATGCATCATGGTTTGCTATCAGCAACGGTGTATTTGTTTCGTATATCAAATCATGGACAGCTGAGACGACAATAAAATAAATATATATTGTCAAAATTAGGTTGGAATTGTCGCAGACATTTCTCCCCGCCAACTCTGAACACCGTGTCCAGATTGCGTGAATCTCCTTCCTGATTCATTAAAAAAATTTAGTTCAAAAAAATTCTCAAAAATTATTTGGAGTCATCTTGATATTCCTTTTAAAATAAAAAAAAAATCTGAAAATTATTTTGAAACTGGCTACCAACTTGGTTTATCTTTGTTACGTTGATGTGTGCCCCATTTGTCATCTTGATGAGAATTCTTTCTTATATATCTTATTTAATTGTCTTTTTGCTAGATTTGTTTTAGAAATTTGTCGAGTGAATTTTTTTTCTTCTTTCCAATGTCTATAATCTTGGGATGACTTTTCTTTATGGCTGACTGGTGCTTGGCTTAATAAAGGTAATCACTTATCATAATTGGTTGATCATTATAGTTCCTTTGGAAGATATAATGACTATATATTTGGCAATCGCCCCTCCTCCCAATCTACCTTTGGTGTAAGGTTTTTCCTATTCGAAGATGTTGTCGTTCACTCAAGTTTCCGAGGACAATCCGCCAGCTCCTCCACTAGTGGCAATATCATTTATGGAGAGCCCTCTATTTCTTTTATATGATGGTTCCTACACTAATGAAAGCTTCTTCTTTTTTTGTTGCAAGAATGGGTTTTTAAAGCATTCTTAGCTGCTATGCCCAATATCTCAACTAGCATTCTTAGTAAACATTAATTCGGAGCAATCCAAAGGTCAACTCAACTTTAAAAAATAAATTAATATTTTTCTCAAACTAAAACATTGATCTAAAAAAGTGAATAACAAATTCTTATCTACTTGAACTAGGACTAATGAAATGTTAGAATTTCTCTATAGCAAATTGGCGATAAAGGAATGTGTTCCACTAAGTCACAACACCAATACTATTAGGAGATTACTCTAAAAAAAATAAATATAAAATAAAAATATAATAAGAATTCTCCGAATAACAACCTTTCAAAATAAATATCAATAATCAAATTTATAAAAATAATAAAATAATATAATCATAATTTAATATTTATTACCATAATATACAGTTGTGTAGATTGGACATCCATTGATATAACATCAAATGGAGTTAGAGGATATCTTATCTCATAAGATTAGTCCTTATATATATATATATATATATATATATATATATATATATATATATATATATATATATATATATATATATATATATATATATATATATATATATATATATATATATATATATATATATATATATATATATAGTCACAACTAATCATAGTAAATCTTTTTTTTTGGATGAAATTTAATGGAATAAAGATACAAAAAGATGTTAATTTTTGAAAGTATATGTATATAAATTAGGGTTAACTCGGAATTAAAGCGGGACATATTATGGGCCGAAAAGCCGGGCTTCGATGGCCCAAAATTTTAGTGGTCACACGATCTAATAGATTTCGATTCCTCTTGAGAATGAGCGGGCTGCTATCCTCTCGCTCTCACTCTCTACCTTAGAGGTCGAGGGGGAAGAAGGTAGATGGAGGACGAGAGGGTAAAGGAGGGGGCTCTCCGGACCCTCGGCCTATTCCAAGTCCTGCCTAGGCTGGTCGTATTCGATCTCGATTACACCCTTTGGCCCTTCTACTGGTGAGCGGCGATCCCTGAATGAGTATTTTATAATTCTTAGCTTCTTCATTATTTCGCTTCATAGCTTTGTTCTGCTTTATCTGTTTCCGTCGGATGCTTGAAGCGTATGCCCGATAAGACTCTCTCGATTGCCTCTTTCTTATCTCTTGTGTTTAATTATCCCTAATGTAAAGATAGATATTTTTTTTTGGTTGATGGAGGAAACGTTCTCTTTTATTATGCGTGAGAAATTTCTGAAAGAAATGCATTTGATTGATTCGTTGCAACAGCGGGCTAAAAATTGGAAGAAGTTATGATATGGTAATTAGAGAATTGTTTGTTAGTTTGGATGGATACCATATCATAGGATGAGTGCTGCAAAGTGTGAGCTACAGTTGAGGCCTTTCGGTTAGGCATGGCATTCTGATGCGATTCTAGAATGATTTTGATGGAATCGGGGTCGAAGAAGATTAATGGCACTACTTCTTCGTTCAATTTGTAGTGTGAAACTGGATCGATGTCTTCACTTCTGCTGGTTATAATAAAGTAGAAGGAAATGACGGGAAGTCAGTGTCGTAGTGGTGTATTGTGAGAATTAAGATGGCTACTCATGATCAGCCTAAGCCAATTCCAGAACTCTTCATCCTTGTTGCTGATCTTGAAATTGGGTGACAACCCCAAATTGATTTTGATCATTAGAAAGATGGCATGTTTTCTTTGCTTTTGCAATCAACGAAGGGATCAGTGTTCCTCTTCACTAATATAAGATGATCTTATAGCAAGCACAAGGAGGTTCTTGGTTTTGCTTCCAGTTCTTTTTACAGAACTAATCAAACATGTTCCCTCCGTTGTTTGTGATGAATAACAGCACTGGCATGTCATGCGACATCTGTATATAGAAATATATGTGTATTAAGTATATCAATTTGTTGTCTCTTCACAATAATGTTGTATATTTTAGAAAGTTTGATTATGTTTGCCTATATGAAGGTCAGCATAATCCACATTTGCCTTGATAATCTATCAATTTTTACAATATAAGCTTCGATTTCTCTATGAATGATTGTTTTAATGCTTGATTTCGAGGAATGATGAAAAGAAATAAGACAGTGATTATTTAGCCTGGATGATCAAAGAACCTATAAATAACATATCAATTGCCAAGAGTTCGCAAGAAACCTATAAACCAAAAAAGTATTGCCTAGAAAAGCAAACCATCAAGATAAGATGATTTAGCAAATAATTGTTTTAATTAGTGGATTTTTGTGAATGGTACTATGTATTTGCACATCCTTTTTGATGGCTTCCTGGTTTGGTGTGTTTGTTAGCTCATGGATATAATCTTTTACATTTTTTGTTTTACTTTCTATTTTTTAAGATTGTAACCCATAGTCTATTTCATCAGCTTCAAGTGGGACATTTATTTGAATTCAGTGTCCACCTATGGTTTGTTGTGATGGCAAGCTATGATCTCATCAACCAATGGCTTGAACTTAACTACAATAATGTTGACTGTTTAATATTTAGTTTATCTGAAGTAGAATAGGATGTGATGCGCAGCCTCTTAACTGAGAGAGGCACATTATCTATCCATCTTCCCTTTGTTTTCTAGGTCCTATTTCCTCTCCATGCTTATGTAAATAGAGTTCGTGGCATATATAAGTGGGTGAACCATTTATCTCTAGTATAATTATAGAATAATATGATTGAGAAGGGTTGGTACAGATGGCTCTGCTAATGCTGTTTCCTTTAATACGTTTTTCTTATAGCAGAAAGTGAAAAACAAGGTGTCAATACTATCAAGAATAACAAAAGGTGATAAATTGAGTTGTATTATAATAGGTTTCAAAATCTTGTTTCCCTTGCCTACAGGCTGCATTTAACTACCTTTGACTTTTGAGGAACCATCAGTAAGTATTTTTTTTTGTGGACAGCAGATGGATGATTCATGATCTTCTTTCAGAAGTAAGAGAGGCTGAACTTGCAATGAGACTTCATTACAAGAAAGAAGAGTTTTAACATCTACAGTAGTTTGTACATAGTTCTTACTCTGTATGGCTCTATAATATATCTACTGGTCCTTTACAAGACAAGTGTGTTTGTACATTGTTAGTTTATGCGTTTAGCAAGCGAAGTATAGTTGAATTTGTACTCATGTGATGCAGATTCTGATAAGATCAAGTTACATGTATAAGCTATAAGAAACTACTCTTATTGCATTTGTAGATTGGGATGAATTACATTTGACTTTCAATTTTTTTATTTTCCAGTGAATGCCGCTCCAAAAGGGAAATGCCATCTCTCTACCCACATGCTGAGGGTATACTCTATGCACTCAAGGATAAAGGAATCAATGTGGCAATTGCTTCTCGATCACCAACTCCCGACATAGCTAAAACATTTCTTCAGAAGTTAGGCATCCAATCCATGTTTGTTGCCCAGGTGAGACAGCAATACTGTTGTTTTAAACGTCTACATGTGTACATTCTCCTTTTGTTGGTTGATAAATAGATGCATTGCATGCATCTTTAGCTGAAAATTTTACCTTTTACCTACAAAAATTATTTGTTCTGACACAAAAATGAGTGGTTATATAAAACAAGAGATGTTACGGATAATGGCCTTCTGTACATTTGGTGGTACAAGACAAACTATCTGTTGATTTATTTTTGTTATTGGCTTCATGTGAAGCTGCTTGGCAAGATCATGCCAACATACGTACTCTGTCCACAAAGTAGAGTAATCTCTTTCTACTCTTCTCATATAATTTTTCTGAGGATGCCTATGCCAGCCAACTTGATGCTGTTTGTTGTGTTGAAAAATATATAACAATTCACCCTTCTCTATGTTAGATTTTAAGAAAAGGTTTGGTCCCTTTTGTCGAACGTCTTCCCTTTCAATCTTTCTCTCCACAGTGAACTGGGCATCCCTATGTTTGCTTGATGCAGCAAGTTTGGTGAAATAAAAATGGATGTTGAGCGTATACCATTCCAGACCCAGTAGATGAGATGCTGATGGTCCATCTTCTATTGTTATTTTATCTGTTGAATTATCTAATCTCTATGTTATTATTAATCTATCATTTTTGTAATTCCACGATGCACCCTTTTCCATGTATGGATAGCTAAAACTTCCTAGTCTTGGTGGTACTTGCAAAAAATTAGGTTCTTTGTGGCTCTTGTCAGTATTGTGAGATTTGTAGCAGTTTAAGCAATCTTCACCATCAGTTACTACTGCTGTGTTGTAGTATGCCTTGAGCTGCGCAGGTCACATATCGAGGATGAAGTTGAAGATCATGTTAATGTTCATTTAACAGATGTCTATAACTTACACTTACAAATACTGACCACTTCTCAGATCGTGAATTCAGAGTTTGATCTTTCATTCTCTGAATATTTTTGACTACTAGCACCTTAGTAGAGACGGCAGACTGACAAATTTAGATATGTTAGAACTTAGAAGACCCATGATGGGCCTGAGATCTGCTGATCCTATGACAGAATCCTACTGTCCGATTGCTATGTCGATGATCATGGTAATGAACTCAGATTAGTGACATCTTATTTTTATATGAAATAAACTGCCTTAAGAATCACAATATGCAACATAGCAATCAAATGAAATGCTGGAACCATTAACAGTATGGCTCTTTTTTGCACTAGAATGATTTGGTACAATTTTCTGATACGTTGTCCTATTCTTTTTCTTTGCTTGTCCAGGAAATATTCTCCAGTTGGACTCACAAGACCGAACATTTTCAGAGGATTCAAAGAAGAACTGGCATACCATTTAAATCAATGCTTTTCTTTGATGATGAGCACAGGAATATTGAAGCGGTAATTATTTCCAATTTAACTTTGCTTTTCTGTCTTTCGTCTGAACCTCTGACAACGTGGGGATCAGAGACCCTTCTTTAAGGGAAATCTTAAGCAATTCCTGGAGAGCTTGCTGAGTCCAAATTTGATATTATTCCTGGAGAGGAACCGCAGACCCTATTTTCAGGGAGTGTCATCACTCCTCTTAGCACACTTTAAGAAAACTTGCTAGAACACGAAGTTTTGAACAACCAAACCAGGTAGTGATCTTGATCACAGGAAACATGAGAAAGATGATCCCCAAATTTGGAATATACTTCACGGAAGGAGCATAACTTGTCATGATCATGATTTCTTACAATTATTATTGAAGCGAATGTGAAGATAGGTTTTGCCATCATGATGCATCAATATTTTAGGGAAGCTTGACCTTGAACCCTACTAATTTTGTTCTGCTTTTGCATCTGTGTATCACTTGAGGAGAAACCTTGCACAATATTTTACCAAGTTTTCTTTGACTCGCTGTGCATGCATTTCCTTCTTTTTCTGGGAGCATTTGTTTATCCTCCGAACACAAGATTGTTTATACAGTAAGAGAGTTGACTGTCACATGTACCTTGCAATCTGCTTCATTTCTGGCGGGATTATTCATGTTTTGCAATTCAGCATATATGGATCTAGAAATAAACACTAAGAATCTTTTGTCTTTTCTCAAAATATTTTTTTCTTATACCAACTCCTGATGTCTTCTCAGATCTCTAAAATGGGAGTAACGAGCGTCCATGTGGAAAATGGAGTAAACCTCGAGAAGCTAAGATTGGGCCTAAGGAACTTCTCTCACCAATCCGTCTCACCAAACATTAAACCAGCTGATGAGAAGGGGCGGAAGCTCGGGAGTTGATAGAAGAACGACAAGAAAAGAAGAGAACGAGAAGCACGACTCAACTAGATCATGATTTTGGTATTCCTTTCCCAAAACCCTGCATGTGGTCTTAATGATTGGTATAGGACACCTATCGTTCGCAAACTATCAGTGAAGTCAGAGCCATATGTGGAAATCCTCCTCAACTTGGTGTAGGATACCTATATTTAAGTCAGCGATATGTGGAGCACTCAGCACATGAGGCCTGACAAAATACTCAACTTGGCGGTAGGACACCCGTCTCTCTCCAACAATCAATGAAGTCAGTCATACGTGGAGGGAAGACAGCCATATGTGGAGCGCTCAGCAGGCGTGGCCTGACAGACGTATACGACACCTCTCTTTCTCCGACCATCGATGAAGTCAGCCATACGTGGAGGGAAGGCAGCCATATGTGGAGCGCTCAGCAGTTGAGGCCTGACATTTAAGCAAAAGTCTCCTGTAGATGTTTGACTCGTTCGATGCGCGTTGTTGTTCGACCCATCCATGAAGAAGCATTTTTCATGTTTTTCCAATGGACGTTACCGTGACTGGATGCTGAGTCCTAATCATTACTGAAGCTGGTGGCGTGGGATGTCTTCCATGATGGCGACATAGTAAATGAAAGTAAATGTAAACACTCCCACAGAGTAATAGTATCATCAATAGTACGATAAGGAACCTTTTTTTTTTTTTTGGCTCCAACAAATCTTTTTAATATGTGATGTATGATAATTCATTGGAACCTTTCTCGAATTGTTGCGCCGATTCATGTATCTGTCAATATCATGCGTGTAAATTATATATTAGTCAATATCATCTTTATGAATCAACTGTACGGGAAGATATATATATATTTTAATCTTTCACGAGAAGATTCTCGAATTTCCTAACAATGTATTTTTGACCGAATGTTTAAAATATTTTTTCCTTCCTTTTACTATGAACCAATCCGTAGGTTGAATTTGTCTAATTATAATATTTTATAATATTTTTAATAATATTAAAAAATATTGTGCTTCAGTATTTTATATAGGTTTTATGCTTATAGTTTTTTCAATAATACTCAAAAAATATTATAATATAATATAAAATATTATATTATAATATTTTTATATTATGTTACAATGTATTTGTAGTATTACTGAAAACACCGAAATGAAGTATAAAAATATTATAACTTTATCGGTCGATAATAAAAAATAAAGTGATTAGGAGGATTTTAGGTATTATATATAAGAAACAAGTACTATTAATAAATGATGAAAACGAAGGATGCTTTTCGGGGAAAACACCCAAAACATTGTTTCTCTATATATCAATTCGTCCTGACCGGGCAAAGATGAGTGTTTGTTAGAAGGGAGCGGGAGCAACCCGAGAGCAAAGGCATTGGAGGAGACATGGTCGAGGGAAGCGGCAACAAGAAGCACATAATTCTCGTCCATGGCGCTTGCCATGGAGCATGGTCTTGGCACAAGGTGACGACGCTGTTGAGGTCCGCGGGGTACCAGGTCACGGCGCTGGACCTCGCAGCCTCCGGCGTCGACGAGCGGCGGTTCCAAGACCTGAGCACGTTCACCGACTACGCGCAACCACTGTTAGACGTAGTGGCTTCCCTTCCACCTGGTGAGAGGGTCGTCCTCGTAGGCCACAGCCTCGGAGGCATGAATATTGCTCTGGCCATGGACAGGTTCCCCGAGAAGATCGCTGCCGCAGTGTTTGTCGCCGCCTTCATGCCCGATTCCGTCAACCCGCCCTCCTACGTCCTCGACAAGGTACGCCGTTCTGCTAAGATCTGTCACTCTTCTCATCTTTGTCCCGGCTGCAATCCCAGTTCCCGCTGATGTATGCCTTCTGCTACTTGCCTGCTACACCGACAGCTTAAACGGGAGAAAACCATGTCATATTGGCTTGACACTCAATTTGGGTTAGTCGTCGGGGACAGAGAGAGAGGCCCGACTTCCATGCTGTTTGGTCCCAAGTTTTTGTCCAAGCTTTACAAGCTCAGCCCACCCGAGGTACGTATACACGCACCACCGTTCATGTTCTGCGAGTCATTCTACTGCTATGTCTGAACACCAACAGCTGAGTAATCGTGAGCTTCTCGGAAGGATCTCACGCTGGCGATGACCCTCGCGAGGCCTTCTTCCTTTTTCCTCGAAGACCTGGTGTCCATGCCGCCCTTCTCCGAGTCAGGATACGGGTCGGTCGAGAAGGTCTACGTGGTGTGCGCTCAGGATGAAGGCGTCAGCGAAGAGTTTCAGCGCTGGATGATCAAAAATAACCCAGTGAAAGTGGTGAAGGAGATCGAGGATGCTGACCATATGGCCATGTTCTCAACACCGAAGCAGCTCTTCCAATGCCTCTCTGATGTTGTCGATGCCAGTGCTTGATCACGTGTTACCTACCTCTTACTTTTCTGTCTCTCCATCACCTAGCATCTACTGTCATCGAGACCTCCTTTTTCTTCTCCTTTACCTTTTCGCAGACCAATTGATGGGAATGGTCGTCCAGGAATAAAGTTCGTTTACGTCTGCCCATTAGTAATGCCGCAGATGTGTTTCATGCGTAATGTCGTTATCTTAATCTGGTCAAATGAGGTCAAGCTACTCTATTTATGATCCGCGATGTCATCATGTCATTCATTGTGATATTTTCGGTACGGACCCATTTAATTTCGTGAGAGTTAAAATAAATATTAAATATTTATTTTGGGTTTGATATGATTTTTGATATCTGGATAATCTATCGAGCATGAGAATTAACAAAATTAAATCTGTGAACCTTATCCATTGTTGACTTTAGAGAATTCTAACGCTCGATTGTCTACCAATGGAAAACCAAAAAGAAGGTTGAGTTTGTAAATGGGTGAATTCCTAGAAAACCCTTAGATTTTTTTCATTGATGCATCTTTTTATTTTTTTATTTATTAGTGTTTTAAATTTTTTTTATTCAAAAAATATGATAGGCTAAAAAGATTTCTGATAAGATGAATCGATTTATTTATAATATTTTTGTATAGACTTAAAAATACTATAATTATCATTCAAGTTAAGTTTCTTTTGCATATTCTTATTTTAAAATCACAAAAATATCTATTTGCAATCTTATGGAGGATAAGTTAGTTTGTATTATATTTGAAGTTTTGTTTGTTTTCTATATGTTTATAGTGTTTTTTTTATATCAGTGGCCTTCTATATTTTTTTTGCATATTCTTTTCAAACTAATAAAACTATATACTGAAGTGACACAAAGTATTATATTTTATTTTTGAGTTTTTGTTCCTCAGTTATTTTGTTGTTATATACAGTTACAATATTTTTACTAAGGTGTCAAAAATATTATAACTCTAAGTTAAAAACAGTATAACTAAAATGGTTAGTATCACTGACTACTCCAATATAAAGGGTGGGAGTATGTCAACAGCATTTTAAGGATATAAAAAAATGAAACAATAAGATTAAAAAAAAAAAAAGGGCACCTCATAACGCTCGCAAAGTTGAGAAAGCAATCCTTATCGAGGACGCCACTCGCAAAGCTGAGAAAGCAACAACTTGAAGCCATTGGCCGCCATGGTTTCTTATCTTTTCTGCTTGCCTTCTTATCTTTTCTGCTTGCTTCTACGTGTCAGTTCCACTATCTTTTCCTGCCCCTCATCGTCCATGACAACTTGTCTTAAACATTATTTTATTCCCCAATCGCTCTACCAATATTATTAGTGGGTATATAATGATCATTAGGAGGAGCGATCTATAAGCATCATTTGCCATAGCACCTCCAAATGAATCATGGAGAAGGAATGGGCCACGGGAGCTGCAACAAGAAGCACATAATTCTCGTCCATGGCGCTTGCCATGGAGCATGGTCTTGGCACAAGGTGACGACCCAGTTGAGGTCCGCTGGGTACCAGGTTACGGTGCCCGACCTCGCGGCCTCCGGCGTCGACGAGCGGCGGTTCCAGGACCTGCGAACGTTCACCGACTACTCACAGCCGCTCCTGGACATATTGGCCTGCCTCCCACCTGGTGAGAGGGTCATTCTGGTAGGCCACAGCCTCGGAGGCCTCAACATAGCTCTGGCTATGGACAGGTTCCCTGAGAAGATCGCCGCCGCCGTCTTCGTCACCGCCTTGATGCCGGATTCAGTCAACCCGCCCTCCTACGTCGTCGACAAGGTATTGCTAATCGAATTCCGATGCACATGTCAGACCTGTTCTTATAATTTTATTGACTGGCGTGCTTTCCTGTACAGCTTAAAAACGAAAAAACCATGTTATTTTGGAGCGACACACAATTTGGCTTGGTCGGGGACGAAGATAAAGGTCCCGTTTCCCTGCTATTCGGCCCCAAATTCTTATCCAAGCTTTACACGCGTAGCCCACCCGAGGTACGTATGCATGCACAACCATTCATCTTCTGCGAGTCATGCTACTACTGTCAGGGCTGAACAACAGTTGTGAAACCATGAAATGGTTTTTAAGGATCTGACGCTGGCGAGGACCCTCATGAGGCCTTCTTCCTTCTTCCTTGAAGACCTCGGGTCCATGCTTCCCTTCTCCGAGTCGGGTTACGGATCGGTGGAGAAGATCTACGTGGTGTGCGCTCAGGATGAGATCCTCACGGAAGGTTTTCAGCGCTGGATGATCGAGAACAACCCAGTGAAAGAGGTGAGAGAGCTGGAGGACGCTGACCATATGCCCATGTTCTCAACCCCGAAGCAGCTGTTTCAGTGCCTCTCGGATGTTGCCGATGCCTATGCTTGATCCTCCCGGGTTTTACTATTACAAGCCACCGAATACTGTGGCCATAGTAAAGAAGATAAATTGTACGTGCGTTGCTGCTATGATCGATGCATTAATATTTTAATAAAAAATATTAAAATATCAAAAATAATAAAAATAATGAATTTAAAACTAATTTATCTAACTATAAAGTCAATAGTAATATAATAATAATAGTATTTATATATTTTTAGAATATAAAATTTAAAAGTATTTAAGATACATAGAAATAAATTTGAAAGGCCTATATGATCAGTATTTTTTTATTTTTAAGTTTTAAAAAATAGTTTATTTACTAATTTTGACACTTAAAAAGTTAAATTTATACAGAAAATATCAGAAAAAACATAAATAGATGGATAACTCCTAGTATCACATTTTTGGTTTGACTTTTTTTCCTCCATGTTTGACTTTCGTGTAGATACACCTGACTTTGGAATACAACATTTGACTGTGATAAAAAAAAAGTATAATACATTGTTTTTAGGGTCAAACTGAAAACAGTGTATTGCATATAAGAACTAATCCAAATATTCTAATTTTTTTTAATAAAAGCTATGAATTGAACTAAGATGGATATCAATCACCTTTTCTCAAATTTATTTTTTTATTGTTTTATTTATTTAGAACCTGAACAATTTATTATTTTTATAATTTTAAAATATTTTTTTTCATAAAAAATATGATAGATTCATATAATATTTTTTAATATTCGAACTTCTAAATAGATGGACAACCTATGGTAAAAGTTTGTCCCAAAAAAATTAAGCCTTGATATCCTATTCACTATTTTTGTGATCAAACAAAAAGTAGTGTCTCGTATAGAAGGACTATTCATTATTTTTATATTTTTCTAATTTATTCAGAATCTAAACATTTTATAATTTTATAATTTTTATTTTTTTATTTCCACCAAAATATATTCGATCCATGTAATATTTTTTTCAAATTTAAGCTTTTAAATAGATGAACAATTTATGATAAAAATTTGATCCAAAAATATTAAGCCTTGATATATGATGTATTATTTTTAGTATCAAACCAAATATAATGTATTGTATACAAGGACTTGTCCAAATGCTCTATAATTTTTTCAAAGCTGTGAATTAGACCTTGATGGATATCTAACACTATTTTTATATTTTAAACTTTTTTGATATTTTTTATTTATTCAAATTCTGAACCGTCTATGATTTTTCTATTTTCTCTAAATTTATTTCATTTCTACCAAAACATGATCAATCCATATAATATTTTTTAACATTTGAACTTCTAAATAGACGAATAATAAATAATAAATTTTTTGTCCAAAAAAATAAAATAACCAATATATTATGTTTTTGGTTAAATAGAAAAAGTGTACTGCATACAGTTGAAATACTCTAAAATCTTTATAAAGCTTTAAATTGGATCCAAATGGATATTGAACAGTTTATGGTTTCCTTATTTTCTCCATATTTTTTGTTTTTCACAAAAATATGGTGCATGTAATGTTTTTTAATATTTAAATTTTAAATAAAAAAAAAATATGGTAATCATTTGATCTAAAAAAATTAAGCCATGATACTTGATATAATATTTTTTTGCGTCAAACCCAAAGTAGTGTATTGCAAATAAAGACCAGTCGAAATGCTTAGAAATTTTTATAAAAGTATTACATTAGTCCAAGATAGACATCTATCATATTTTTTTTATAATTTAATTTATTTATATTTATTTGATTTATTCATAACCTGAATAGTTTATGATTTTGCTATTTTCTCTAAAAAAATTTTATTTTCATCAAAATATGTTAGATATATTTAATGGTTTTTGACATTTGAGCTTCCAAATAGATAAACAACTTATGGTAAAAATTTAGTCTAATACATTATTTTTAGGGTCATGCCAAAAATAATGTACCATATACAAGAACCAGTCCAACTACTCTAAAATTTTTATAAAGGCTTTGAATTAGACCAGATGGACATATATCACTCTTTTTCCATTTCAGATTTTTTTTTTTGATATTTTTATTCATTATTTGAATAATGTGTGATTTTCTTATTTTCTCTATGTTTATTTATTTATACCAAACATGATGCATCCATGTAATATCTTTTAATATTTAAATTTCTAAACAGATGGATAACTTATGATACAAATTTATTCTAAAAAACTAAGACCTGATATCCAATATATTATTTTTAGGGTAAAACAAAAAAAAAAGAAGAGAGAAGATAATAATTTTAAGGAGAGAGAAGATAATAGATTTTAAGTCACTTTTGTTATTTTAAAAATTTAAGATTCTGTGAAAAATAAAAAAAAAAATTTATATGTTTTGTTAGGAGTCATGGAAATCCAACTTGCCTGACTACTGGATACCAGAGGATTGTGTCACTTTTCTCTTGTTCTCACTCTAGGCTAGACCTGAGGTGAAGCCTAGAAGTCCAACTTGCTTTACTGTGCAGATTGGCTTGCTTGCTGTGATTGTAGGTGCTTATGTTGACCTTATTATGGCTTGGTGACTACTATTTTGTAATTATTGAAACGTTCTTCTAGGCCTGACCTTTTTTTAAAAATTAAAAATAATTTAAAACACAAAAGAATCATAATTTTATTTCAAAATTTTGACCAAGACGCCACTTTATAAAATGGATTTATTTCTATACATGTAATAGCATAAAAAATAAAATTGTTGTCCCGATTGTTTCATCGATTAATACATAAGTGTTTGTTATTTCTCAACCCTATTATTCATTTATAAAAATAAAAAAGATAAATAGATAAAATATCTAAAAAATAATAAACATTTAATTTTCATTGTCATAATACTTATATTTAATTTATTATCATGTTCATACTCATGAACTACAATGTTTTTTTGTAGTGGTGCTAAAAAATACTATATAATTGCTGTAGAGGTTAAGCTGCCTTTTCATGTTCTTATTTTTAAACTACTAAAAATGTCAATTTTAAACTTCATCAAGGATAAGTTAGTAGTTTATATTATATTTCAAACTTTGTTAATCAATTATGATTTCTTTTATAAGCTTATAGAATTTTACTACCAGTGGCAAAAACAATATAATTTGTCTATAATTTTTTTTTTCATATTCCTTTTAAACTAATAAGGATATCAATTTGAAGTCAGACAAAGGATTATAAGTTAGTTTGTATCTTATTTTGAATCTTTATTTCTCAGTTATTGTGTTGTTATATGGAGTTATAATATTTTTATAATGATATTATATTATAACTAAGCCGATTCAATCGATCCAATGTAGACGACAGAACCCTCTCTCTCTCTCTCTCTCTCTCTCTTTATATATAAATATATATATATATAATAAAACGGTTTCATAAGTCTCAGCTCACAATCTCTTACTGCTCCTGACCCTCTATGACAACTTGTCTTAAACATTATTGTTTTTCCCAGATCATGGCCTTATGTAGACCCTCTCAATATGTAAAGTCAAATTGATTTGTTCCCATCAAACTTTAATTTAACTTGTTTAATACCATGTAATGAATTTGTTGTAAACAACTTTATTAAACTTATTGTTGGTGAGTATATAATGAACAGTAGGATGAGATGTCATACAGTTGGAACCACCTGGGCGGCGTCTTCTTCATCGTAATACTGTGAGCGGTTACGAAACCAGTCCTCGTCCATTGCGCCCCTTGGATGCACCTATTGGCTGCCATGGCTTCTTATATTTTCTGGCGTTACGTTCGTCATATATTTCGGGTCCATGCCTCAGCTCACTATCTTTTATTTCTCCGTCCCAACTTGTCTTATTCATTATTTCTTTTCCCTGATCATGGTCTTACATAGACCCTCTCGATGTTAATCCAAATTGAATTATTCCCATCTTACTTTAATTTAACTTGTTTTATACCATGCAATGCAATGCAATGCAATGCAATGAACTTGTCGCTATGAATGTAAACAACTTTAATGCTCTAACTTATATTGATGAGTACATAATGAACATTAGGAGGAGCTGCAACAAGAAGCACATAATTCTCGTCCATGGCGCTTGCCATGGAGCATGGTCTTGGTACAAGGTGACGACCCTGTTGAGGTCCGCTGGGTACCAGGTTACGGTGCCGGACCTCGCGGCCTCCGGCGTCGACGAGCGGCGGTTGGAAGACCTGCGAACGTTCACCGACTACTCCCAGCCGCTCCTGGACATATTGGCCTGCCTCCCACCTGGTGAGAGGGTCATTCTGGTAGGCCACAGCCTCGGAGGCCTCAACATAGCGCTGGCTATGGACAGGTTCCCCGAGAAGATCGCCGCCGCGGTCTTCGTCACCGCCTTCATGCCCGATTCCGTCGACCCGCCCTCCTACGTCATGGACAAGGTATTGCTGTTCGAATTCTGATGCACATTTCAGACCTGTTATTATAATTTCATGAATACCATACTAAGTTCCACCGTCTGTAACTCGAATTAGGAACGCGTCGACTGGCTTGCTTTCCTGTACGACTACCTTACATATTAAGTTCCACTCTCTGTAACTCGAATTAGTGACGTAATGACTGGCTTGCTTTCCTGTACAGCATAAAGAGGAGAAACCCATGTTAAATTGGGGCGACACACAATTTGGCTTGGTCGGGGACAAAGACGAAGGTCCCGCTTCCGTGCTATTTGGCACCGAGTTCTTGTCCAAGCTTTACACACGTAGCCCACCCGAGGTACGTATGCATGCACAGCCACTGTTCATCTTCTGCGAGTCATTCTACTGCTAGGGCTGAACAACAGTTGTGCAACCATGAAATGCTTGGAAGGACCTGACGCTGGCGAGGACCCTTGTGAGGCCTTCGTCTGCGTTCCTTGAAGACCGCGCGTCCATGCCTCCCTTCTCCCCGTCGGGATACGGATCGGTGGAGAAGATCTACGTGGTGTGCGCTCAGGATGAGATCATCAGGGAAGGGTTTCAGCGCTGGATGATCGAGAACAACCCAGTGAAAGAGGTGAGAGAGCTGGAGGACGCTGACCATATGCCCATGTTCTCAACCCCGAAGCAGCTGTTTCAGTGCCTCTCGGATGTTGCCGATGCCTATGCTTGATCCTCCCGGGTTTTACGAATACTGTGGCCATAGTAAAGAAGATAGTTGGACGTGCGTTACTGCTATGATCGATGCATCAAGGTTTGCTATCAGCAACGGTGTATTTGTTTCAGTTATCAAATCATGGACAGCTGAGAAGACAAGAAAACAAATAGGTTCTGTCAAAATTAGGTTGTAATGCACAGTGTCGTAGATATTTCTCCCCGCCAACTCTGATCACATTGCGTGAATCTCCTAATTAAAAAATAAATAAATTTCTCGTTTCAATATTTAAAAATTCTCACCAGAGTTTTAACTTTTTTAAAATAATAAAAGTAACCCTCCAATAATTATTATCTATTTTTCTTTAAAATACTCCTATTAAAAACTGTTATATTCTTTTCCTAAATTTTTAATAAACCAACCCATATAATTAAACCGATTCAAACAATCTAAAACTTTAATCGGTTCAAATAAATTATACTAAATAATTTACTAATATTTATTCATTTAATTTATTAAAATAATAATAATAATAATAATATTTCTATATTTTTAGCAAAATAAAATTTAAAAATATTTAAGATACATAGAAATAAATTTGAAAGGCCTATATGATCAGTAGTTTTTATTTTTAGTTTTTAAAAATAGTTTATTTACTAATTTTGACACTTAAAAAGTTAAATTTATACAGAAAATATCAAAAAAACATAAATAGATGGATAACTCCTAGTATCGCTTTTTTGGTTTGACCTATTTTCTCCATGTTTGACTTTAGTATACGATACACCTGACTTGGAATACGACATTTGACTTTGATAAAAAAATGTCTAGTTTATAATACATTGTTTTTAGGGTCAAACCGAAAACAGTGTATTGAACTAATCCAAGTATTCTAAAATTTTTATAAAAGCTTTGAATCGAACTAAGATGGACATCAATCACCTTTTCTCAATTTTTTTTTATTTATTTTTTGATTTATTTAGAACATGAATAATTTATGATTTTTATAATTTCTTATTTTTTCATGAAAATAAGATGGATTCATATAATATTTTTTAATATTTGAACTTCTAAATAGATGGACAACCTATGGTAAAAATTTGGTCCGAAAAAATTAAGCCTTGATATCCTATACACTATTTTTGAGATCAAACTAAGAGTAGTGTCTCGTATAGAAGGACTAGTCCAAATACTCTAATTTAATTTTTTTATTTCTACCAATATATATTGGATCCATGTAATATTTTTTATCAAATTTAAGCTTTTAAATAGATGGACAATTTATGATAAAAATTTGATCCAAAAATATTAATCGGTGATATCGGATGCATTATTTTTAGTATCAAACCAAATACAATGATGGATATCTATCACTATTTTTATATTTTAAATTTTTTTTGATATTTTTTATTTATTCAAAATATGAACCGTCTATAATATTTTTTAATATTTGAGCTTAGATGAATAATCTATGATAAAAATTTAGTCTAAAAAAATTAAAAAAACTAATATATTATTTTTTGGGGTCAAATCAAAAAGTGCATTGCATACAAAGACCGGTTGAAATACTCTGAAATCTTTATAAAGCTTTAAATTGGATCCAAATGGACATGCATCAGTCTTTTTTCAACTTTAGAGTTTTTTATATATTTTTTATTTATTTATTAAGAATCTGAACAGTATATGGTTTATAAACTATTTTCTCCATATTTTATATTTTTCACAAAAATCTGATGGATTCATGTAATGTTTTTTAATATTTATTTTTTAAAAATAAATAAAAAAACTATGGTAATAATTTGATCTAAACAAATTAGGTCCTGATACTCGATATAATATTTTTTTGCGTCAAACCAAAAGTAATATATTGCAAATAAAGACCAGTTGAAATGCTTAGAAATTTTTAGGAAAGTATTACATTAGACTAGACATCTATCATATTTTTTTTCTAATTTTATTTTATTTATATTTATTTGATCTGTTCAGAACTTGAATAATTTATTATTTTACTAATTTCTCTATTTTTTTTATTTTCATCACTTGAATAGTTTTCGACATTTAGGCTTCAAAATAGATAAACAACTTATGGTAAAAATTTAATCTAAAAAATTAAGCCCTAATAGCCAATACATTATTTTTGGGGTCATACAAAAAATAATGTACCATATACAAGAACCAGTCCAACTACTCTAAAATTTTTATAAAAGCTTTGAATTAGACCAGATGGACATATATCACTCTTTTTCTATTTCAGATATTTTTTGACATTTTTTATTTATTATTTGAATAATGTGTGATTTTCTTATTTTCTCTATGTTTATTTGGTTTTACCAAACATGATGCATCCATGTAATATCTTTTAATATTTAAATTTCTAAACAGATGGATAACTTATGATAAAAATTTATTCTAAAAAAGTAAGCCCTGATATCCAATATATTATTTTTAGGGTAAAACAAAAAAAAATGAAGAGAGAAGATAATAATTTCAAGGAGAGAGAAGATAATAGATTTTAAGAGAAAAAATAAAAATTGTTGGAGGGGTTACTTTTGTTATTTTAAAATTTTAAGATTCTATTAAAAATAAAAAAATCAGACGTTGCATCGGATGTTGGGCTGACAACCCATAGTGGGTTCAGCCCATGGTAGATTTTATCAGTCCACAGTCCACACCCCTTTGACCTAACCCTAGATCAATATAAGGGGGGTGTGGTGGCTGCGTTTTGATGTAGAGGTGACTGTATTTTTTGGAGAAAAACTACAACAACGTGGTGGTAGTGATCCTTATAGCAGAAGGATGAGAAAAAAACAGAAATCCAACGAAAAAGAAAGGGAAAAAAAATAAGGACAACATCTCTTCATCGGAGTCGAAATCCGGCTTGCCTTCGATGCTAGACATGAGGTGAAGCCTGCAAGTCCAACTTGCCTTACTGTGCAGATTGGCTTGCTTGCTGTGTTTGTAAGTGCCTATATTGACCTGACAATGGCTAGGTGACTACTATTTTGTAATTATTGAAACGTTCTTCTAAGCCTGACCTTTTTTTAAAAAAAAAAATTATTTTAATTAAAAATAATTTAAAACACAAAAGAATCATAATTTTATTTCAAAATTTTGACCAAGACGCCACTTTATAAAATTGATTTATTTCTATACATGTAATAGCACAAAAAATAAAATTTTGTCCCGATTGTTTCTTCGATTAATACATTAAATCTTTATTATATTTAAGAATGATCTCTTAGCCCTATTATTCTGCTTTGCTACTTAACCTTTATAAAAAGGAAAAGATAAATAGGTGAAATATCTAAAAAATAATAAACATTTAATTTTCATTGTTGTAATATTTATATTTAATTCATTATCATGTTCATACTCATGAACTACAATGTTTTTGTGTACTGGTGCTAAAAAATACTATATAATTGCTGTAGAGGTTAAGCTTCCTTTTCATGTTCTTATTTTTAAACTTCTAAAAATATCAATTTTAAACTTCATCAAGGATAAGTTAGTAGTTTATATTATATTTCAAACTTTGTTAATCAATTATGATTTCTTTTATAAGCTTATAGAATTTTACTACCAGTGGCAAAAACAATATGATTGGTCTATAAGTTTCTTTTTTCATATTCTTTTTAAACTAATAAGGACATCAATTTGAAGTCAGACAAATTTAGTTCGTATATATATATATATATATATATATATATATATATATATATAACTTATTATTGGTGAGTATATAATGAACAACAGTAGGTTGAGCTGTCATACTGTTGCAACCATCTGGGCGGCGTCTTCTTCATCGTGATACTGTGAGCGGTACCGAAACCAGTCCTCGTCCATTGCGCCCCTTGGATGCACCCATTGGCTGCCATGGCTTCTTATATTTTCTGGCGTACCTTCGTCAGACATTGCGGGGTCCATGTCTCAGCTCACTATCTTTTATTTCTCCGTCACAACTTGTCTTATTCATTGTTTTTTTCCCTGATCATGACCTTACATAGACCCTCTCGAGGTTAATCCAAATTGAATTATTCCCATTTTACTTTAATTTAACTTGTTTTATACCATGCAATGCAATGAACTTGTCGCTGTGAATGGAAACAACTTTAATGCTCTAACTTATATTGGTGAGTACATAATGAACATTAGGAGGAGCTATCCATAGAACATCGGTTGCCATATCACCGTCGAATGAGTTCTGTAGAAGGTATGGGCGACGGGAGCTGCAACAAGAAGCACATAATTCTCGTCCATGGCGCTTGCCATGGAGCATGGTCTTGGTACAAGGTGACGACCCTGTTGAGGTCCGCTGGGTACCAGGTTACGGTGCCGGACCTCGCGGCCTCCGGCGTCGACGAGCGGCGGTTGGAAGACCTGCGAACGTTCACCGACTACTCCCAGCCGCTCCTGGACATATTGGCCTGCCTCCCACCTGGTGAGAGGGTCATTCTGGTAGGCCACAGCCTCGGAGGCCTCAACATAGCGCTGGCTATGGACAGGTTCCCCGAGAAGATCGCCGCCGCGGTCTTCGTCACCGCCTTCATGCCCGATTCCGTCGACCCGCCCTCCTACGTCATGGACAAGGTATTGCTGTTCGAATTCTGATGCACATTTCAGACCTGTTATTATAATTTCATGAATACCATACTAAGTTCCACCGTCTGTAACTCGAATTAGGAACGCGTCGACTGGCTTGCTTTCCTGTACGACTACCTTACATATTAAGTTCCACTCTCTGTAACTCGAATTAGTGACGTAATGACTGGCTTGCTTTCCTGTACAGCATAAAGAGGAGAAACCCATGTTAAATTGGGGCGACACACAATTTGGCTTGGTCGGGGACAAAGACGAAGGTCCCGCTTCCGTGCTATTTGGCACCGAGTTCTTGTCCAAGCTTTACACACGTAGCCCACCCGAGGTACGTATGCATGCACAGCCACTGTTCATCTTCTGCGAGTCATTCTACTGCTAGGGCTGAACAACAGTTGTGCAACCATGAAATGCTTGGAAGGACCTGACGCTGGCGAGGACCCTTGTGAGGCCTTCGTCTGCGTTCCTTGAAGACCGCGCGTCCATGCCTCCCTTCTCCCCGTCGGGATACGGATCGGTGGAGAAGATCTACGTGGTGTGCGCTCAGGATGAGATCATCAGGGAAGGGTTTCAGCGCTGGATGATCGAGAACAACCCAGTGAAAGAGGTGAGAGAGCTGGAGGACGCTGACCATATGCCCATGTTCTCAACCCCGAAGCAGCTGTTTCAGTGCCTCTCGGATGTTGCCGATGCCTATGCTTGATCCTCCCGGGTTTTACGAATACTGTGGCCATAGTAAAGAAGATAGTTGGACGTGCGTTACTGCTATGATCGATGCATCAAGGTTTGCTATCAGCAACGGTGTATTTGTTTCAGTTATCAAATCATGGACAGCTGAGAAGACAAGAAAACAAATAGGTTCTGTCAAAATTAGGTTGTAATGCACAGTGTCGTAGATATTTCTCCCCGCCAACTCTGATCACATTGCGTGAATCTCCTAATTAAAAAATAAATAAATTTCTCGTTTCAATATTTAAAAATTCTCACCAGAGTTTTAACTTTTTTAAAATAATAAAAGTAACCCTCCAATAATTATTATCTATTTTTCTTTAAAATACTCCTATTAAAAACTGTTATATTCTTTTCCTAAATTTTTAATAAACCAACCCATATAATTAAACCGATTCAAACAATCTAAAACTTTAATCGGTTCAAATAAATTATACTAAATAATTTACTAATATTTATTCATTTAATTTATTAAAATAATAATAATAATAATAATATTTCTATATTTTTAGCAAAATAAAATTTAAAAATATTTAAGATACATAGAAATAAATTTGAAAGGCCTATATGATCAGTAGTTTTTATTTTTAGTTTTTAAAAATAGTTTATTTACTAATTTTGACACTTAAAAAGTTAAATTTATACAGAAAATATCAAAAAAACATAAATAGATGGATAACTCCTAGTATCGCTTTTTTGGTTTGACCTATTTTCTCCATGTTTGACTTTAGTATACGATACACCTGACTTGGAATACGACATTTGACTTTGATAAAAAAATGTCTAGTTTATAATACATTGTTTTTAGGGTCAAACCGAAAACAGTGTATTGAACTAATCCAAGTATTCTAAAATTTTTATAAAAGCTTTGAATCGAACTAAGATGGACATCAATCACCTTTTCTCAATTTTTTTTTATTTATTTTTTGATTTATTTAGAACATGAATAATTTATGATTTTTATAATTTCTTATTTTTTCATGAAAATAAGATGGATTCATATAATATTTTTTAATATTTGAACTTCTAAATAGATGGACAACCTATGGTAAAAATTTGGTCCGAAAAAATTAAGCCTTGATATCCTATACACTATTTTTGAGATCAAACTAAGAGTAGTGTCTCGTATAGAAGGACTAGTCCAAATACTCTAATTTAATTTTTTTATTTCTACCAATATATATTGGATCCATGTAATATTTTTTATCAAATTTAAGCTTTTAAATAGATGGACAATTTATGATAAAAATTTGATCCAAAAATATTAATCGGTGATATCGGATGCATTATTTTTAGTATCAAACCAAATACAATGATGGATATCTATCACTATTTTTATATTTTAAATTTTTTTTGATATTTTTTATTTATTCAAAATATGAACCGTCTATAATATTTTTTAATATTTGAGCTTAGATGAATAATCTATGATAAAAATTTAGTCTAAAAAAATTAAAAAAACTAATATATTATTTTTTGGGGTCAAATCAAAAAGTGCATTGCATACAAAGACCGGTTGAAATACTCTGAAATCTTTATAAAGCTTTAAATTGGATCCAAATGGACATGCATCAGTCTTTTTTCAACTTTAGAGTTTTTTATATATTTTTTATTTATTTATTAAGAATCTGAACAGTATATGGTTTATAAACTATTTTCTCCATATTTTATATTTTTCACAAAAATCTGATGGATTCATGTAATGTTTTTTAATATTTATTTTTTAAAAATAAATAAAAAAACTATGGTAATAATTTGATCTAAACAAATTAGGTCCTGATACTCGATATAATATTTTTTTGCGTCAAACCAAAAGTAATATATTGCAAATAAAGACCAGTTGAAATGCTTAGAAATTTTTAGGAAAGTATTACATTAGACTAGACATCTATCATATTTTTTTTCTAATTTTATTTTATTTATATTTATTTGATCTGTTCAGAACTTGAATAATTTATTATTTTACTAATTTCTCTATTTTTTTTATTTTCATCACTTGAATAGTTTTCGACATTTAGGCTTCAAAATAGATAAACAACTTATGGTAAAAATTTAATCTAAAAAATTAAGCCCTAATAGCCAATACATTATTTTTGGGGTCATACAAAAAATAATGTACCATATACAAGAACCAGTCCAACTACTCTAAAATTTTTATAAAAGCTTTGAATTAGACCAGATGGACATATATCACTCTTTTTCTATTTCAGATATTTTTTGACATTTTTTATTTATTATTTGAATAATGTGTGATTTTCTTATTTTCTCTATGTTTATTTGGTTTTACCAAACATGATGCATCCATGTAATATCTTTTAATATTTAAATTTCTAAACAGATGGATAACTTATGATAAAAATTTATTCTAAAAAAGTAAGCCCTGATATCCAATATATTATTTTTAGGGTAAAACAAAAAAAAATGAAGAGAGAAGATAATAATTTCAAGGAGAGAGAAGATAATAGATTTTAAGAGAAAAAATAAAAATTGTTGGAGGGGTTACTTTTGTTATTTTAAAATTTTAAGATTCTATTAAAAATAAAAAAATCAGACGTTGCATCGGATGTTGGGCTGACAACCCATAGTGGGTTCAGCCCATGGTAGATTTTATCAGTCCACAGTCCACACCCCTTTGACCTAACCCTAGATCAATATAAGGGGGGTGTGGTGGCTGCGTTTTGATGTAGAGGTGACTGTATTTTTTGGAGAAAAACTACAACAACGTGGTGGTAGTGATCCTTATAGCAGAAGGATGAGAAAAAAACAGAAATCCAACGAAAAAGAAAGGGAAAAAAAACAAGGACAACATCTCTTCATCGGAGTCGAAATCCGGCTTGCCTTCGATGCTAGACATGAGGTGAAGCCTGCAAGTCCAACTTGCCTTACTGTGCAGATTGGCTTGCTTGCTGTGTTTGTAAGTGCCTATATTGACCTGACAATGGCTAGGTGACTACTATTTTGTAATTATTGAAACGTTCTTCTAAGCCTGACCTTTTTTTTTAAAAAAAAATTATTTTAATTAAAAATAATTTAAAACACAAAAGAATCATAATTTTATTTCAAAATTTTGACCAAGACGCCACTTTATAAAATTGATTTATTTCTATACATGTAATAGCACAAAAAATAAAATTTTGTCCCGATTGTTTCTTCGATTAATACATTAAATCTTTATTATATTTAAGAATGATCTCTTAGCCCTATTATTCTGCTTTGCTACTTAACCTTTATAAAAAGGAAAAGATAAATAGGTGAAATATCTAAAAAATAATAAACATTTAATTTTCATTGTTGTAATATTTATATTTAATTCATTATCATGTTCATACTCATGAACTACAATGTTTTTGTGTACTGGTGCTAAAAAATACTATATAATTGCTGTAGAGGTTAAGCTTCCTTTTCATGTTCTTATTTTTAAACTTCTAAAAATATCAATTTTAAACTTCATCAAGGATAAGTTAGTAGTTTATATTATATTTCAAACTTTGTTAATCAATTATGATTTCTTTTATAAGCTTATAGAATTTTACTACCAGTGGCAAAAACAATATGATTGGTCTATAAGTTTCTTTTTTCATATTCTTTTTAAACTAATAAGGACATCAATTTGAAGTCAGACAAATTTAGTTCGTATATATATATATATATATATATATATATATATATATATAACTTATTATTGGTGAGTATATAATGAACAACAGTAGGTTGAGCTGTCATACTGTTGCAACCATCTGGGCGGCGTCTTCTTCATCGTGATACTGTGAGCGGTACCGAAACCAGTCCTCGTCCATTGCGCCCCTTGGATGCACCCATTGGCTGCCATGGCTTCTTATATTTTCTGGCGTACCTTCGTCAGACATTGCGGGGTCCATGTCTCAGCTCACTATCTTTTATTTCTCCGTCACAACTTGTCTTATTCATTGTTTTTTTCCCTGATCATGACCTTACATAGACCCTCTCGAGGTTAATCCAAATTGAATTATTCCCATTTTACTTTAATTTAACTTGTTTTATACCATGCAATGCAATGAACTTGTCGCTGTGAATGGAAACAACTTTAATGCTCTAACTTATATTGGTGAGTACATAATGAACATTAGGAGGAGCTATCCATAGAACATCGGTTGCCATATCACCGTCGAATGAGTTCTGTAGAAGGTATGGGCGACGGGAGCTGCAACAAGAAGCACATAATTCTCGTCCATGGCGCTTGCCATGGAGCATGGTCTTGGTACAAGGTGACGACCCTGTTGAGGTCCGCTGGGTACCAGGTTACGGTGCCGGACCTCGCGGCCTCCGGCGTCGACGAGCGGCGGTTGGAAGACCTGCGAACGTTCACCGACTACTCCCAGCCGCTCCTGGACATATTGGCCTGCCTCCCACCTGGTGAGAGGGTCATTCTGGTAGGCCACAGCCTCGGAGGCCTCAACATAGCTCTGGCTATGGACAGGTTCCCTGAGAAGATCGCCGCCGCGGTCTTCGTCACCGATACCCTCGCGCTCTGAACGAGCAGGGGGGGACTGAAGGGGAAGGACGAAGGAGAGAACACATCAGTTAGACACCTCAAACTCTTCTTCTTTCTACCCCCTCCATCATCTACTGACTCGATCGTCGGAGGGGTCGGGTCGAGCCTCCCGACCCAACCTGTGTGCAGGACTACAGACGGAGGGCGTGCCCGGCCGAGGAGCCCCCTCCGGCGGAGACGGCTGACCACGTCCTGATCGGACCGCCGCAGCCGACCCCCTCAACGAGCCCGAGGGCCGCACCGAGAGGATCCCACCTTCCGGACTTGAACCGAGCCGCGTCGGCCACGAGGCCACGGCTCCAAGCTATTTACCACGACACTTTAAAAAAAAATCTTTACATATAAACTCAAGTTTTCCTATGATCATCAGTGAAGAGGTAAGAAAATATATACTTCCTCCGAGTAATACTAGACTAATAAATCCACAAATATTTGAATGCACTAAAACGAGTGACTTTTTTTTTTCCTTGCTCATAACACATACTTCTCATATATTATATTTGATGAATGATCGATTCTTAGTAATCCTGTCATCATATTATATTTTTTTAGAAGTTTCATAATCACAATATTTAAGTGAGCATATATAAGATGTTATAATATAGAATTATCTTAAATATCAGTTTTAAAATAATTTAATCGATAAAAAAATATATATAAATATAGAGAAAATATTTTATTTATTATCATTTTTATATGTGAAATTAATGTTTTATTCTTGTCACAAATTGAAAGAGTCATATTTCTCATCATAACTTTTTCAAGTAATTGTCCCGAGCTTGGAATATTATTTTTCATATCAAGAACATAATAAATATCTGAAATGTATACTTATTTATCATTATTAAGTCTAAAAAAAAATTTACCTCTACCGTTTACTAGTTTTTGAGACGGTTCACTAGATGTAATGTTGTGAGAATAACTTATATCTATTTCAAAAAATAATTCTTTGATACCACACATGTGGTTTGAAGTTTCTATATATCTATATTATGTCATACACTTATTTTCTTTCAAATTATTATAAGTCATTAGAAAAACTTGATTTTTATTCTTCTTTTATTTTTTAACAAAATTTATTTATCACCTTTTTTATTATGATTATAATAATATTCAAAGGAGTAATGTCTCTATTTTTGCAAACATAACATTGTATTTTAGATTTTTTCTGCCACGTCTACTACCATAATCTCAATCTCTTTGGTTAGAATTTTTTCTATCACTTTTATTGGTTTGAGATTATTGATTGATCTGATTTATGTCATATCTTCCTCTTTGTCCATAACCTTCTTTTAGATTTTGATTCACTTTTATTTTCGAGAGTAAGCTTAGTTTGTGATGCTTACTTTATAGATTTTTCTTATCATCTTTTTGTAAGCCTTTATTTATGAATTTGAAGATAACCCATTAGTTATTCTAAATATATTTATTCTAAATCTTTAGATTATTCAATCGTTACAAAAATAAAATCAAACTTTGGATCTAGATATCTTAGTATTTTTTTATTAATCTTTGATCACTTATTTGTTTCCTATTTTGTCTCATTTGATTAATAGTAGAAATGATTTTTAAGAAGTAAAACCATGAGTATCTTGTTATAATTTTTCAAACTCAGCTCATAGAACTTGTAGATGAAGCATTTTTACCGTATACACTTTATTAAATACTTTTTGAAGCATTTCCCAAGTATTTGTTGGAGCAATGATTTCAAATATTATAGCATTAAGCCCTTGGTAAATCATAAATAAAGTTTTTTTTCTTGTTCTTCCTTTTATCTTTAAGTTATTTTCTTCCTTCTGTATTCATTGCTCCTTCAATTGAACTTAGTTCAATAAATTTATCTTCTATAAACTTCCATAAAGACCTTCATTTCGATACACTATATATCATAATTTTTTTTATTAATCTAGAGATTTGGAGTTGGATGATGTTCGAGGAAAAGACCATAGTTTAACTTGACTTTGATACTAAATATTGACTTAGATAGAGAGAAAAGATAGAGCTACAATACAATCGAAGAGTAGAACAAGAAAAAATATTCTATGTTTTACTAAAAAATTCTCTATGTTAGATGAGGTTTATATAGTTCTCAAAACACTATATTCATTACATTTAATATGAACCATTCTTTATCAAAAGAGTCTTTAATGTATCTAAGAACTAGTAGTTAATTTGATTTATCCTTTTATGGATCTTTAATGCATTTCAAATATTTTTATAATATTTTGATAAATTTTGTCCCAACAAAATCTACGTATAACCAGCGGTGCATCACTAATTTTGGTTGACCAATTCTCAAGCATGGGAAGGACGGGTGGTGAAGGCCGCGAACGAAGTGAACGCCAGGCTACGTTCCCATCGTCCCCCCTTTGCGGCCGTGCGCATTCCCCGCGGATCTTCCCTTCCGTTGCGCTCTCTCGTTCCGGCAGGTTGGCGCAGTCATGTTTTGCCTTCCTATTCCCTTTCTCTTATTTATATATACACCCCGTCCCCCTTCTCCAACCTTTGCTCCTCCCAGCCTCCGCCTGCTGCTCTTCTCTTCGTATTTCTTCTTCATACATTCTTCTCGTCCAAAGAATTACTTGTTCATCGGCCATTCTCCCCTTGATGGGGGAGGGAAAAGACAGCAGCGGTGGCAGTGGGCACGGAGCCATGCACGCCAACGTGCCGATGCCGCACTCGGACCCGCTCATTCACCATTCGTCAGCTGACGATGACTACTACGCGCGGCACAGCAGCTCCTCGGCCACGGCCAGCTCCGGGTACTACTCGGACCACCCCACGGCCGCGAGTGGTGACAGCTCCCCCTTCGTCATGTCCCCCTGGCATCAGAGCGCCCCTTATCCCCCCTGCGACCCCGCCTCCGCTGACGCCGCCGCGCTTCCCTGCACGGGGCTCATAGGCTCCCTGGTGCGGGAGGAGGGCCATATCTACTCGCTCGCCGCCATCGGCGACCTCCTCTACACGGGCTCCGATAGCAAGAACATCCGCGTGTGGAAGAACCAGAAGGACTTCGCCGGGTTCAAGTCTAGCAGCGGGCTTGTCAAGGCCATCGTCATCGCGGCCGACCGCTTATTCACCGGACACCAGGATGGCAGGATCCGGTCGTGGAGGGTGTCCCCGAAGGACGCCACCGTGCACAAGAGGATCGGAACTCTTCCCAGGCTCAAGGACGTCCTCCGGAGCTCTCTCAACCCGTCCAACTACGTCGAGATCCGCCGCAACCGCAGTGCGCTCTGGATTCGCCACTCCGACGCCATCTCGTGCCTCAGCCTAAACGAGGAACAGGGGTTGCTTTACTCCGGATCCTGGGACAAGACCTTCAAGGCGTGGCGGATCTCCGACTCCAAATGCCTGGAGTCCGTCGTTGCCCACGACGACGCCGTTAACTCCGTAGTGGCCGCCTTCGACGGGCTCGTCTTCACCGGGTCCGCCGACGGCACCGTCAAGATGTGGCGAAGGGAGAAGCACGGGAAGGGCACCAAGCACACGCTAGTGGAGACTCTCCTCAAGCAGGAGTTCGCCGTTAATTCGCTGGTAGTCAGTCCCACGGCGCCCATCGTCTACTGCGGCTCTTCAGATGGACTCGTCAATTTCTGGGAGGGGGAGCACCACCCGACCCACGGCGGGGTACTCCGAGGCCACAAGATGGCAGTGCTGTGCCTTTCCGCGGCCGGGAGCCTCCTGCTGAGCGGCTCCGCGGACAAGACCATCTGCGTGTGGAGGCGCGAGGGCGCGGCACACACCTGCCTGTCTGTGCTCAGCGGACACTCCAGCCCCGTCAAGTGCCTCGCGATGGAGACGGAAGCCGGCAGCGAGGAGAACGGTGGCAGCTACGCCGCCGCGAGGTGGATCGTGTACAGCGGCAGCCTCGACAAGTCGGTGAAAGTGTGGCGGGTGTCGGAGCAGGCGCCGCTGGAATTGGAGCAGTCGGGGGCATACCGGGGGAGCAACAGCGGCGGAAGCAGCGGTGGCACCGGACAAGCCTATGGTGGGTCGGTGGGCCAAGAATTCGAGATGCCGGTGGAGCAACTACGAGCCGCCGCATGAGATCTACATGCGATGGCGCTTATGACTGCTGCAAAGCGGGAGCCCTCTTCCTGTGATTCGAGGCTGATCGTTGTGTGTGTTCCGGACTTGAGAATTCGTGCTGCCTTGTTGTTTTCATGTAATCGACTGAGTTGAGGGCGATCGGGATGTTTGGTGTACGCAGAACAATACGAGTTGGATGATTAATTAACGAGCGAACTCTTTGAGGGACACTGTCACAGAATTTATGGTGTTCTCAATTATTTATCATGCCATTTATATTCAAAAAAACAGAAAAAGAAAAAGGAAAGCGTTCACTATGTGTTTGTTGCAAAGAAGGGACAAAGATTGTTTTGCTGCAAAAGATTTCGTCACGAAATAATGGTTTAGAAAACACCTATGCATTTGCACGTAAACCTAAAATCTTTCTAACTTGCTCGCTCGCCACCCACCGCAGCATAGGAGGGGAGGAGGTGCGATTCGTGGAATCGACGAAGTACCAAGTGGCAGACTTCAAGGTGGGGTTTTACAACGATGACCATGACGACGGCAAGCCCTTTGATGGGGTGCTGGGGCTCCTGGCCCACGCGTTCTCGTCGGAGAGCGGCAGTCTACACCTGGACGCGGCGGAGCCGCGGGTGGTGGACTTCGGGAAGGAGGAGTTTTAGCTAGCGGTGGACCTATCAGTGGATGAGCAAGTGCGGCGGGCGAGCAGAGGAGGTGAGGTTCGTGGAGTTGGCGGAGTACGAAGTGGCGGACATCATGGTGGGGTTTTACAGCAGCAACCACGGCGATTACAAGACCTTCGACTGGGTGCTGGGGAGTCTGGCCCACTCGTTCACGCCGGAGAGCGACAGTCTGCACCTGGACGCGACGGAGCTGTGGACTTGGGGAAGGAGGAGTTACGGGTGGCAGTGGACCTATGAGCGGTAGGACAAATTATTTTGACCTAGTAATTATTTTGACGTAGTTCATTTCTTCATATGAAAACCTTCACTCGTGTCCATATTCCTCAATGCAGATAACAATCTACTTCTGCTTTCCTGTACATTATGGAGGAATATAGGAGTGACGACTGTTCCATGAATTCCACATGAGAGAGAGAGAGAGAGAGAGAGAGAGAGAGAGATTTTAGGGTTGTCATTCCAGATGTATGATTGAGTAGTGCCTGTGGACAAAGAACAAGAAGAAGAAATGAACGTATGTAGGATTTAGGAGGAGATGGAGATTTTGCCAGGTTCGTCGGCGGCTTTGAGCGTTCTGGTGATGATCTGACGGGCTTTGACGCTCTTGATCTCCATCCTAACGCTCGTGCTCTTCTCTAGCCTCGCGTACTCCTTTGGCTTCTTCTTCTTCTTCGCCGATTTGATCATCTTCGATTTCAACTTATCTAACAGCACCACCAGTTGATCACCCATGTCACCCTCTCTCTCTCTCTCTCTCTCTCTCTTTCTCTCTTATATATTTACTATTACATATGCTAGGATTATAAGAAACAAGGCAATGATTTGTTTCCTTTTCTCTGGCTTCGTGTGCTGGCTATGACGAGGATGGGTTCCAAAAAACGCAATAGATCATGTCCATAATGGTGGATGGATTTGTTCGCGTTTTAATTACCGTTGCCATGCTAAACGCACACCGTTAGTAGATCTATTCTTGACTCTCAAGTAGAACGGATTAATTGATCGGGACTTGAGGAGAATATTGTGTCATTTAAGATTAATTCAACTACAATCAAGGTTTCTATCTTATCCTTGATTTATAATATCTTCAAGGCAATCCAATTTTATATCATATCCTCGTTTGCAATATCCTTAAGAGAGAGAGTCTCACCATGGAATTAAAAATTTTCTTTTATTGAAGCTTTCCAAGAAAAAATAGACCAAGAAAACTTCTATGTTTGACACATATTTGTAATGATACCAACCAAATTTATCATATATATATATATCATACATGATATTGATACGTATCCTTTGTGACCATATTGTGCAATAATGCATTAATCAATGACTTAATAGAGACCATATTTTTTTCAATAACACAAGAGTAAACATCTACTCAAAATTCAATTTTGGTAACCTTTGTATGTCACAGCTTGCTTAACTGCAGCTTTTTATGGCAGACTACCCACATTAATCAGGATCTGATGAGGCATTTTGTGCATGGTGCAAAAGGGTCGACTTGATTGCACCTATTCATGGTGAATAGATCATCAGACGAAGTCACCACCTAAAAGTTCTGCAACAACGTATAAGAGAACTTAATATTATAGTCGTGTCTCATAGCATATGAAAGATATGGACAGAAATTTCTTACCACTGCAACGGAAATTGAAGTTTTTGTGCATCAGACCACAGCATAAGAGTAGATAGGAGTGCAACAGTAGCTGTCTCAACTCGTAGCCGGCATGGACCAAGGCCAACAGCAGTAGCACCTGCTTCTATCAATAGTTTCACCTCTTCATTCGTGAAGTCTGGAAAAAGCAATTACCAAAATTGTCTACATAAGTCTTAGTTAACATTATTTAATAGAACGTTCTACTGTATTGCGTGAAGCTATGAAATGCCAACTAGAAATAAGCCTATCAACCTTAGTCAATCATTTCTTCCTTCACAATTAGACAACTTTTGTATTTTATCTTAACTATTAAGGTCCTAGGATTGGCAACAAAAGCATATGGCAGAAGAAAGATAGTGTTTGACTGTTCAAACCTACCCTAAACAAACGAAGGCAATTTAGATTGAGGTGGACAGACGATTCAAATATACTAATAAAGAAGAAGAGAAATGGATAAATGCTGAGATGAAAATAAGAAGCAATTGCAATAGGTGTTTAATAGGACACACAACAACAATGAACATTACATCTAAAATACAGGCTAATGTCTTAAATACAACTTGTTTCAATTGCCAAAAGGAGGAAAGAGTTTTATAAACCAAATGTCATTAAGTTGGCTCATAGAAAAATTGTGAATAAATAGACTCATCTATTTAGTATAGCTAGACTCATTTTAAAATCGAAAAGAATTGGAAATGCAGCACAAAATTTTAAATCTCTGTTATCCCTGTAAAACCAAACTGCAAATTGTTTAATGGAATATGTCCACTGGCTTTCATCCTCAAACTATGTATTTGTTTCATGCTGACTATCCCCATCAATAATTATTATATTCTTTTGCATTATATGGTTGTGAGAGATGTGGGGCAAGGGTAATTCATGGCTGGCATATTGGAGGTTTTGTATCAAGGAAGTGAAAGAACTACTAACCCCCTTCTGGACCAACAATCAGAAGTCCACTGTCTTCTACAGTTGACTCGGATAGGACATTCACTAGCGGAGTTGCTTCTGCTACAGCTACAAAGGCGAACTTTGAATTTGAAACCTATACAGCATATCAAGAAGAGGCATAACTGGACAGAATCTGAAGCAATGTTCAACTATTTACTGAAGAAAACAGCATTGAGCAGCCTAGTACTGCAAAAAAAAGAGAGTTGAAGCAGCATATCATAAGCATATATGTTTAACCTCTGGCTTTACTGTGAGATCTTGATACTCCTTGAAAAATTACACATTGAGATTGCATAAGACATCATAAGGTCATCAAATCTGATTTTAAAATCAAAATTTATAGACTAGCTATCACCATTACTATCCTTTTCTGAGAACTGTCATGAGTGATCAAACTTCAAAATCTTTAATGCTGAATAAATAATCAACATTGGTAACCTAAAATTATAACTGTCGCTCCAACTAGGAACACTTACTCATTTAATCTTAGATTAAGTTTCTTCATTTCTAATTGTGACTCCAATGCCATTGAAGACTCCATTGATTTACATAGTCCACAGACATGTTATAACTTCTCATTAGACAACATGAAATTGAACCACATTTTCTATAAATTATTCTCACCCTCTATTTTTTGGAAATATGTTGTAGGTTTAAGTCCAATTTGCACTATGCTAGAAAATATCCCAACCATAAAATGGTCCAAGACAAGGATAATTAGACCAGTCTACCTTAGTAGCAAGTACGTAAAGGAAAAGCACACATAAATGTCCTCATTTGAGCCAAGAGACTATTTATTGTATCTTATCTCATGCAGGCCATTGTCATCCGAGTTAGGTAGAAGGAGAATTGTAACATGGGAAAGAATCCATCTCTGGACTTCAAAAGGAAAGGAACTTACCATCGGTAAAAGTTTCCGAAATTTCATAGGAGGATTTAAAGTCATTTGATGTAGTCTCTGACCTATTGAAAAAGAAAAAACAAAGACAGCATATCCAGCTGAGTAAAGGGATTAGAATTAAAATATCTGCTTCACAATTCTAAGATATTCTAATCATTTCATTGACATGTAAAAGGAACAGAAAAGATATAGCAACATGCAAACCCAAGAAATCATTACATTGCTTAACAGCAGCTAATACAACACGTTCCAACCTTTCTACCCGATTTTCTGTAATCGTATGAGATCGCTCTGTCAAAAGGGGGGTTACACTGCTCGCTCCCAGTTCCTTAACATAAGGTAACAGAGAACATAAGCCAATGTACCTGTAATACTCAACAAGAACTTGGAATTCCCACAAGCAGAAGAGAACATACGGTGCATTTCTCAACCAGCCAATCTGCCCGACCACCTTTCAAGGTTCCTGAAACAATTGCAGCTTAGCATATTTAAGTAGACACACATAAGAATGATAACTCAAATTGATCAATAAGGCCTACCAAAAGCTGCATATATATGCCACTGAACACCCTGAGGATCAACGACTTGGGGTTCCTGTAGAGCAATTATATCTAATCCAGTCCGACTTACACTCTGTATGCAGCCTTCAACTAGACCACCTTTACCATCAAAGAGTTCCACCCTTGCGTATTATAAAAGAAGAGGAAAAAAGGGATATTAAATGCGACATAAGAACCAAAAGTTACTCTTTTACTCCAACAAGAACATTTAGAATCAGACTAACAGAAAGCTATCATGTAATCAAGATCTTAATTTATGACAGACACATGTGGTTGCTCTACAGACTAACACTGTAGAGCAACCACAAAATGAGTATCTATTTAGAAGAATAGAAGTATCAGTTCCAACTCTATGAGCTACACTACAAAATAACTAGCATGCTGTTTAACCAAACAGCATACCATCTTGATCTTTTCCGGCATACTTAAAAACACTTTGCGCACATACAAACTGATACTATTCCGGCATACCTATCATTTGGTCCCAGGCGTAGCACCTTCGTCATGTGCCAGAACTCGTCACCTTGGATCCGTACAGCATTTCCCTGCCACGAACCCAAAAAAGAGAAGCCCATCAATAATGTCACAAGAGCATCAACTGCTCGCTGAAATGTCTATAAGAAACGCCGTCAGCCACAGCGACCAGATCAGAGACTAGGCACCTTGGAGGTAGGAAGGGACGGGGAATGGAAGCGGGGAAGGCCGCCGCGACATAGGTTTCCAGATGCATTGGAAGACAGGGCGCGGAGGACCGGCGAGGCGCTCCTCCGTGAGCGCCGGATGAGGCCACATAACGAAAATCGAGTGGCCACGGTGGGCATCCTCCTCGATGACCAGTTTCAAGGCGGGTCACTTTGTTGTGATGTGCGGTCGCTCGAACGAGCATGCGTAAGCCTTTTGTAGGGAGTCCGATTCGTCCGGTCGCGTTATTGGACACTAACGGGTCCGGTCAAATTAAATTTTAGGCGAACAATGCAAGTGAATGTACAGTTAATGGAATCCTCCGATTGGCAAATAATAAATAAATAAAATATATTTTAAATATATATTACTTTGGTATTTATTATCTAAAAAATTCGTTAAATTTTATATGATAAATTTATCATACTAATATTTATTCAAAAATAAATCTATATTTTCTAATTTAAATTAATAAATAAATGTATTATAATCTTATAAAAAAAAATTATATTATCCAGACATATAATTAATATAATATATATAATAATATTTTTAAAAAAATAAAATTTCATCACATAAATGATTTCTCACTAAATCATATAATTATAGGCTTTATTATATAATGATACTCATATACTTAAAAAAATAATAAAATACTTTTAAATTTTTTAAAAAAATCAGTAACATCTAGCAACTGCTCAAATATTAATAGTATCCTATGATAATATCAGCATTTGAGTATTTGTAATTCAATATCTAAAAAAAATATGATTTAAAAAATATATCAAATATCAATTCACATTTAAAATATATATTAGGCCCTTAATGCATATTTGAAATGTGCTCTCAAGATTAGACACCAACTAAAACAGGACCAAAAAAAAAAACACAAACTGTTGAAGAATTTTGGAGCCATCCGAATCACCGACACTTAGAGGGAGGTGAATAGAGCGTCTCATAGGGCTACTGCTTTTGCAAGATCCACCGCTTCTACTTTTTTAAGGCAAAGAAACTTGCCAAATCAACTTTATAACATTCTCTCCTCTACCAAAGAGGGACGTATCTTTTTGTTCGGGACTGATTTAAGCTTCTAAATTTTACTTTTCAGAAAAGAAGAATTGGCGCATAAAACCAGCACGCTCCAGAATTTTGGTAGTGTTGATCATTACTGGCTTGAAATTGCACCTCACTTTGGACTCCCATTTTGCCTCTCCGTCTTTATAGCTTCGTAGGACGTCATCAGTTCTTTAAACTTTGCCTCAGCAGCTTCTGCAGAAAAAAAATGAAGCCTTTTATTTCGTCAAAGAGACAAAAAGAAGTTTTTAGACAAGTAGTATTTCCATAAGCAAGTAATAACCTCTAATATCTTGGTTTTGATCAGGGTGGTACTTTATTGCTTTTGCTCTGAAAGCGCTCTGCAACAAACAGAGAAGAAACATAATATGGTGCTTGGATAGTATGGCATAATCATTATCATGTGACCATACAATCTGAATTAGACGCACCGATAATACAAGACATACAGCTTTTTTAACTAGACAACAACTGCAAAACTACCTAGTACCGACAGGACTGTGCCAGGCAAAGGATCATTAGTATACAGTTTTAGACTAGCTATGCAGTATCTGATGCCTTTAAACTAGCTATTTAATGGTTGTCATTATCACAGGTGTTATTGGTCAAAAAGTAGGGTGGTGAAATTAGAATGGTAATTTTTCACAAATTTTGGGACAAAGTTAAACAAATGTTGCATCATGAAAGTGCGAAACAGAACAGCTTAAGTTCATATTGTCTTCAGTTGATCTCCACGCATGACTACAGTATCCACATCTACACACTATTGGTTATTCAACTAAAGACATGAATAATTCGATAACATCCAAGGTGATTTCTGTTGGTTGTCATGTGTTCACATGGGACAAGGTCTCTGAATGAGATCCAATTATGTATAGTAGTTATATGCCAGTTTACTTGTGATGATAACTAGTGCAGTTTGGTTGTAAGTCTGTAAGCATCATGTCATTAGAAAGAGAAAACACCACTGTAGATCCTTAGTCAAAATGATGGTGCTTATTTCCAAGTCTAAACCATAATACTGTTGATATCATGCAAATTACTATGTGACTGAAAAGATAGACCAGGAGCCACAAAAAATAAAATCAGATAAGGAAGTACCTTAATCTCAGCATCCGAATATGGTTCTGGTCTAGACCTAAAAAAGGCAGCATGAAATAAAAACTTCGGCAAATGAAAATCTAATATTGGTTTCTCATCAAGAATCTAATATCTTTACATTATATTCTACTACTATCTTTCTTGAAAGAACCAACAATCACTAATAGTGTCCTCAGGTGTCTAGATTGCATATCACTATTGCAAAACATGCAAGAAAATCTTGACGATGCCACAAATAAAATATACCTACCAGCCATAGAACCTAGAAAAGAATGACGACAAAACTATTAAAGGAATCCAATGAACAAGTACAACCAATTCTGACATGTTCTGAAGGTTCATTTAGTTCTAGCGTGTCCAATTTATATCTGTTCAGCTGTATTTGCATGGGTCATGACTTGTCTTAGCTTCTAATCCAGAGAAATAAGGATACTGCAATTATATTCCCTCTTACAATGGTTTAGATAGAAATCAGAGACATTTCTTAGCTGGTCATCCTTTCCGACAAAATGTTCAAACCATGAAAATTGTAACAAGTCAGCTCCTTCACATACTTCGGAAAGTTTACCCAAAATGAAGAAAAAATTCACCATAATTAATAAGTCTAAATTCAACTTCACATACAAGAAGTCTGTTTGATATAAACTAGGAAAAACAATGTTCACAGAAAGAAATATAAATAAAGTAAGGATAAATGTGCAAGAGTTAAAATACTAAAAATTAATACCAGTCAAGGCCCAAGACTGAGTAATGGTGTGACATTGAATTGTTTCCACTGTGGCTAGAACTGATTTTGTAATGAGTCCTTTGATATCCATAAGATGTATCTGTATCGGTCTTATGATTCCAATAATCATGTCGAGTATATTCATGTGCACCATCACCACTGTGCCTCCAATTCTCATAGCTCCTCTTATATTTATCTCTCTCTCTATAAAATATATTTTGCATGCGCCTAATACGCTCCTACACAGAGTTAAAATATATGAATCATTACTTATCTACATACTATGAAAATGATGATGCATGAATAATAACATCTTACTATGCTCATGTTACAGTTAGTATACCTGACAAGTTAGCTGATAGTACGAAGGACCACCAATATCATTCAGAGTTACTAAATGATGCAATGTTAAACTAAAAAAGAGTTATTCTTATCATCCTTAATTCGATACATGTGCAGATGGACCTTGTGTCAAAGGTAACAGCAAGTGAAGGCAAGGTCTAGAGATGACCTCAAAAAGAAAAGCTACATCCTTCAGTGTGTTCATTATGAAAGCTTTGACTTCATCGTAACAAACTCAAGACATCAGCACGAATCAAGATTTTTCCTCCCTCCCTTGTGTAGTGTGGACCTATGTAGTTTTCTTTACTCAAGCAACCAACTTATCATAAACAAGTAGCAAGTAGGAGGCAGATTTTTCTTTCTGAAACTTTAAAAAACCAGTAACAGGACATTCGGAAAATATAGAGTGAGGTTGACATAAATTCCATTTTCAGATTTCGGACTCACATCTGATCCTTCTTATATCATATCAAGAACAGGCTTGTCCTTTTCTGAAAAAAAGAATAGGCTTATCCCTCACACTTTCCTATGGATCTCTAAAATTATGTAGGATAAAGTGATACAGCGAATACCTTATCAAATTTGGCACAGGTAGCAACTAGAAGACTAGCATTTTGCGTATGTAGTAAATTGAACTAGATATAATGGAGTCATGGACTACGAAATTCTCTCTCTTTATGAACAAGTTACTTTGTGAGAACCCAAGAAGACAATAAAGGCTCAAGCAAGGGTGATAATCATCAGTTATCAGCACCGCCATACACGGTGCAAGATCCCTATATATTTTATAGGATTAAGGTCCATTTTAGCCCTTGTAGTTTTGGCCATGGACCACTTAAGTCCTTATAATTTACTCGTCTAAAATAACCCCTATATTTTAAAAAACATAGCATATAAGCCTCTCCCATAAAGTCTGAGTTAACAGATGTTAGAGTCTGCTTACGTGACATACTGATTCACAATTAACCATTAATATAATATTACGCGTAATTTAAGTTTAGAAAAGAATTAAGGTCCATTTTAGCCCCTGTGGTTTTAGCCATAGACCACTTAAACCCTTATGATTTATTCGTGTCTAAAATAACCCTTATATTTTCAAAAACATAACATATAAGCCCCTCCCGTCAAGTCTGAGTTAACAGATGTTATAGTCTGCTTACATGACATGCTGACTCACAATAAATCATTAATATAATGACACATGTAATTTAAGTTTTTTTTTTTAAATTGAGACCACCATCAATGGTGGGAAGAGGCATCATCGTGGAAGCGACCACCAGTAGCAGCATTGAGCCGCTGCTGCCTAGGAGGGCATCGCACGCACAAACCCTCTCCCTCGTGAACGACAAGCTTAGGATCTTCCGATCCTACCTCAAGTGAATGTGTATCGACCAGTCCGACGCTAGACAGGTAGTGGTCTCCTGGTACCTCTTCCTCCTCCTAGGCATTGTCGTCTCCACCGCCTCCCACTTCGTCCTCTCCTGCGCCCCCACCCGTCGCGCCTACGACATAATGATCCAGCTCTCCGTCACCTCCGCCTTCGACCTCTCCTTCATTTGCGGCTACTGCCTCCGCCGCTTCCTCTTCCTCGATAAGATAGACCTTAACTCTTTTTTAAACTTAAACTACACGTGTCATTATATTAATAGTTTATTGTGAGTCAGCATACCACGTAAACAGACTCTAACATCTATTAACTCAGACTTGACAGGAGGGGCGCTTATATGCTATGTTTTTTTAAAATGTAAGAGTTATTTTAGACACGAATAAACCATGAGGGCTTAAGTGGTCCATGGCCAAAACCACAAGGGCTAAAATGGACCTTAACTCTTTTTTAAACTTAAATTACACATGAAATTATATTAATGGTTCATTACGAGTCAACATGCCACGTAAGCAGACTCTAACGTCTATTAACTCAGATTTGACGGGAGGGGCTTATATGCTATGTTTTTGAAAATATAAAGGTTATTTTAGACACGAGTAAATTATAAAAGCTTAAGTGGTCCATAGCTAAAACCACAGGGGTTAAGATGGACCTTAACCCTATATTATATCCACCTATCTTTGTGTTTGCATTACATAAAAAAAAAATTAATATTCATTTATCATTTTTATTTGTGTTTGCACTTGCTTCAGATACATTAAAAGTATACAGGTTAGAACCTTGTATTGAACTTAGCCGGGCAAGTAAGGTATAAAAACATTCATCTTATTTAATCTCAAAGTATATAATAAAAAAATCAACCATTTGAGCTCTCAAAAGGAAGTGTTTTGGAAATAAATTTTATAAAAGCAATTTTTGATGGTCCAGAATAAAATAAATCAATATTTCAGCTTTAGTTTTTAGTTATCTTCTAGAGACAGACAAGAACGTGTCCAAGCTGAGCACACCAAGAGAAATTTGAAAATAACAAGGTGGTAAGCACAAGTCAATTGGCTGTTAGAAAGAAGTAAACAGTTACGATTACAGTGACTTAGGTTATTATTTGTGAAGAATTTTAATTACAATAACTAAACTCAATAGGAGGCTTTGATCAACATTAGCAAATCATGTAGTAAACTTACCACTCTCTCCTTTTCCTTCTCATATTCCGCCTCCATTCTACGATTGTATCTTCTCCAAGCTGAATCCCTAAAACCTCCAAAATTTGAATTATTAGTTGCCTTCCACCATGACGAACTTGATTGAGATCTGTTGAACTGATGAAGTGAAAATAACCACAAAAACTAGTAAGAAAAACAATAAAGAAATCCACACTGTTAGTAAAGATTGTTTGAATTTGACAGTGGACAGAATGCATGATTATGAGCAGATATTTAAATTCCATAAAATCACATGTTGGAATACATTTAGATAAATCTAAAAGCTAATGAATCATCTTCATATAGACTCAACTCCAAGCTTATAGAAGCAAGCAACCTAAGTAGTCTTCGCCATCCAGCACATACAACAATGGCTTAAGCCACAGGGCACAGGCATAATCTGAGATTCACCCTACAAAAAGGTTGAGAAATTTGATCGGCATGAGCAACAGTTTGGTGCCTATGCTGCAATAATCGATTCTTCTGGACAAATAGGAAACAATACCAAAGCTGACATCTGCTTTTGCATCAGCTCATTGGTCAAAAAGCTGAGAACACTATAAGGTATCAGCCTCTAGAAAGAACAGTCAACACTGCTAGTTGATGATTATAAGTAATTTCATGAAAGAACATTCTAGAATTTAGCGAGAACCTAACGAAATTATAAAGCAGTTGTTTCTGGTATAACCAAGTCTTGAAGCTTACTAGACATGAATCTTGGTTCATACAAGGATCTCTATGGATCAATTAAATAAAAAGGTGTGCATCTTCTAGCAACCAAAAATTTCTCATTTGTCATGATGCACTTCATATGCTGTAATTTAGTGTATACCCCTCCCCTTGGGTACCTCCTTGGTTAGGTTCTGTTTGTAGTATAATGACTTTGGGTAATGCAGCCACAGCAATTATGACGAAAACATAAAACAAACTGGAGGTATACAACATGAGTTGTGACGTCTTGGCCAGAATGGATTGACTGTCTGAGCACTCCAACCTCAATAAGCTGGAGCCTGGGTCAGTTTCACTGGGTTTGGCAAAACTGACAAATACACACAAGATTTTTGGTCAGCTTTATCTATAGGTAAGGGATTAATTTACAACAGAATACAAATGCACCATAAGGAATACCAAAATAAAAAAAGTTACTACACAGTACGAAACCTTTTAACTGTCTTATCTAATGCTTTGGTTTTGAACTACATTATAAAGTTTTGCACATAAACAAGTAAGTTGATCCTATAAAGTTGGTGTTTTTTAATTATTAATTTTAATATGAAACCGATATAAAAGTATGAACAACCAATATATTAGATAAATAGACAATCTCTCGAAGAAGCAAGATTTTGTTCACCAACGCTCCGTATATCTTGCATTGGCATGAGTCTCATGCACTGGGTTTGGGCCAGCTTTTATATAATCTTGATAGCTTTCATATGAAGAAGCTATGGACCTAGATACCTCTAAAATATTCTTTTATTAATTCTCTGAGTTTTCAGCCTAAAGACAATGAACTCATTTGGTAATATTCTTCCAAGTGAATTCTTTACTTTTCTTCAAATTTTATAACTATTTTCTTCAAGAATTACCAAGATTCTGCCACAACCGAAGAAACAATGACTAGGTCAAAAGTTTTAAAAAAATTATCTGAAAGCTGTATATCCCTATTGGATTCAATGGAATCAACCTAATCAACTTAATTCTTTTTCCAATAGAATCAACCTTATATATGGAATAGACTACTAAGTCAATCAATGATGATATGAGCTGATATCCTGATCTCATATATGGTAAAAGATCCATTGAAGAAGGTATGTAATACATCTGACATTCCAATTTTGGCTTAGCTTTTGTTCATTCTTTTGGCATTCATCTCAGAGACAAAAAAATTATAATCAAATGAACTATCAGTTTGTTATTATATAATCCTTCTACACTGCAGAAAGCACACTTCTTCTTGATATTCAGCTGTTAGAACAATTGTTGCTCCACTTAAAATGTTATAAATACATATTGATATTGCAAGGTTTAAACGCATCATATAAATTGTTGCATTTAAATTTTTTTGCTCAACTAGATAGCAACCAATTATTACCAACTAATGTGATGAGATATTAAACACGAAAGTATTATTAGTGTTGTTATTCATTCTAAGTAGTTGTTCAAAGTAACAAGGCGCAACAAGGTAAATTTATGTAAAAATGCTTCACATAATAAATGAATATAAAAAATGCTTCCATCAAATTTGATTATGCATTAAAGCCAATATATTTTTGGATTGGCATCCACAAGGCTGTAATTCTTCTAAATCAACTAAAAAAATGAAATGTTAACATGTTGGCTGCACTAGGTTCTTTGAGGAAATCTTCTAGATCTTCTAGAACATCATTTAATAAAAACACAAAATTGCTTGTGCAAAATGTATCTATCAGAAAAGGCATGCCTAGAACACTAAAAGATGGTAAAAATGAGTTACAATTGAAAATAATGAGCAGCCGCATCCTGCGATAAACTAAGGGCAGGAACTAAGTTTACCTGAGTGTAGAACAAATTAATAGTCCTCCACAGCCGATAAACCTGCCAATTCATTGAGAAGGTGGATACCGTGTCAAGACCCACAAAAAGAAAGCTTGATCAAAGAACTTTCATTGATAATTCTAATAACGAGAAATCTCCAGAACCCCCCAACACGCCAAAAAAACAGAATAAACAGCGAATCAAGAGTGAAAAAGAGAGAGGAGGAGGAGGGGAAACATGAGTTTTACCGAGAACGTGGTACCAAGTAATCCGAAGAGAAGCATCCCCCATTCGGTGCCTCCGCCTGCCTTCTTCCGCCGCAGATCCTGGTCGCCCTTCCCGTCGCCGTGGCTCATTTCTTCCTTCTGATTATTCCCCGAACCCGCAACGCAAAGTGGAAACCCCCAGTTTGAGGATTGATAGCTTTCGAAACGAATGGATTGGATGAAGAGAACGATTCGATAGGCGACGACCTTTGTAAAACGAGAGCCTGTGCTAAATGGGCTTTTGTGTGTAATATGATAATAAGCATATTATAATATTAAAATATATTATAAATAGTAAAAAAAATATATAAGACAATAATTTCATAATCTGTTATAATGTTTTCATATGTTTATAATATTTTTGTATAGTATTATATTGTTTCTAATCATTCTAAAAAAATTATATTATAATATTTTTATAGTGTGTTATAGTTTTTTCTGATATTATTGAAAATACTATAACATGGTATAAAAAACATTATATTTTTATGTATCAATAATATTATAAATAGAGTATTTTTTTTGTACTACTAAAATTACTATAATGCATTAACATTTTATATGTTTCAAGTAAAATATTTATTTATGATAAGTTTTGATTAGTAGGTCAATCATTATGCTTATTGAGTTGTGATTTGTCATATAATTATTTTTTAATTTTTTAAAATTATACTCACAATAGTCGTTAGATTTAATGTGGTATTATTATATTTTTTGGACTTACTTATTACATAAAATTCGTATACATGTATAAATTTTTTTTAAAAAAAATTTAGAATTCAATTAAATAAAAAAAATTATATAATTTTTTTTATTTAAAATTTATTTTATATCTTATAATTAATTGATCAAGTGAAAGAATGTTAGATTATATGATTCTATTAGATAAGATATATTATAAATATAATTATATTTTGATTACGGTTATCAATCAATAAAATGTTGATGGAAGAAAGTATTCAACTACGACGCAGCTTTTTCTTTCTCATGACCACTTGTTTGATCACATTCGGCAGCCACCTATATTGGATAATACGTGATTTAATTTTCCACCGGATAAGTTCATGCATATGATGGGTCTTTTCTTGCAGGAGATGCATAGGTCACTCTCCTTTAAGATCGATAGGGTCAGATCGATTTCCCAAGTGCTATAAGAATCATGATATAGATTAAATTGGATAGTCTTGATAAATCAGATTGACGATCGACCTTCCAAGTAACTCCTGACCTAAGCAAATCCTCAAAAGATAAGTAAAGAAGCTCCTCCCACTTGTAAGCTGGCTTTCTTATATGTACCAAACTTTGCGACAACAATAGATGTTAATGTATTTTATTTAATATTAATGTAAACATCTTGAAATATTATGAGTAGTTTTGGAAATAAAGGCTGCTAATTAGAGTATTCAATTAGTGGAATTTTCAAGAAAAAAAAGAGAGACTATTGTAATTAAAGACTGAATAAGAAAATTGAATGAAACCATCATCTTCTTCCTCTCTTCTAATGTACCCCAAGAAATCCCATATTTTCGATAGTAATGAGAAGCAAAAGACAGTAAGAGGAAAATTAAAGCGTGTAGATTAGTAAGGCATTCATGTACATATGCGAAGAACTGTTACAGGTATCGTAAACGAATGGAAAGTAGCCATATAGCCTTTGCCAGCTTAAAATTAGGAGGAGAACAACTCTTGCAGTCCATTCAAGAAAAGATGCAAGACTTAGCTTGTGGAATAGACAAGATGTCATATCAGATATGAAATGAATGCAGCTTTCACATCATCATGTCTTCAACTTTATTCCCCACGCAATAGCTTCCTATTCCTCCGTATTCTTCATTTCTAGGGGTTAGGCTTCTTTGCTTGAGCTTCGACTTGCCATGCCAACTGTCGTCCCCTCTTCTTCAATCAATCAGCCATATTCCTACGCTCTCTATTGCAGTTGAAGCTCACGATAACTTTGCACTTGTTACTGAAAAGAATAATTTTCGTATATACCTCTTTAAATGTAAACCTACTATATATATACATGATTATAAAATTCGAAACTTACTTGCATGACATTAATATCGTTTAAAAATACCAAATGAAACTATCCTTGATTGTGATGATGATGAAGAATATTTAAGATAATATTTATATTTCATATATCTATAAATTTTAAACCATTTACTTATAACAATAGTTAGTGGTGGCTAATATGAGCGTTTTACGCATGTTAATAAGAGCGGTATATACCAAAGATCCTAATATTTGTAAGGATATAAAAAAATGTTATGTTAAAGTTTATAGTGATATATACATATGCTATTTTTTAGTTACAAGATTATATATGTAAAACATGTATAAAACACTCCTTGCAATGCATGCAGTCTGAATATGAGATTATTTATCTACTAATATATATATATATATATATATATATATATATATAGCTGAAGAAATGAAAATGGACGATAATTTATTTATCTACTAATCAAAGTTTTGAGGGTGTACATCTGATCAGTGTTAAAAGTGAAATGTTGTCATCGTCCAAACAAATGTCAAACCCTATATATTTCATGTCGGAAGACAGAGATGTCTTGTGATCGGAGTAATATGTGAAGGAAAGGAGAGAAGTTATAGTCGCCAAGTTCCGAGAGAGAGAGAGAGAGGAGTCGTGTGTGACACCTCGGTCACACATAGGCCATTTTGCAGCGTTCGATCGCAGTTACGCGCGTTCCAACGACGAACAAGAGAACAGCATGTCTTTATATGTCAGGGCGACAGGGAAGAAGCGGGGGCTGCCCATGGCTTTGGTTCGCCGCTAATGTGACATGATCGAAGGTGATCAAGAAGAACGAGAGAGAGAGAGAGACCGATGTCCACTTAGAATGTAACGAAACCCGTCGGAGACCCACACACGTGGTGTTGATTTGCTGTGGCTCTTGCAAACTGTTCCTGGTTCTTCGCTCATCTCTCTCTCCCACTCTGCTGCTTCTGTCGTAAAGATCTGTTTGGTTTTGAGTCGTATATCTCAGTCTCTACCACAGCTGCAAACCTATATCACCTACATTGATTTGACGTGAAACAAGCAAACCACCACGGTTTCACAGTTGCACTTCCATGCCTTTCCTCTTCCTCTCTCCCTCTCTCATGGTGTGCCCATCTCGTTTGGCCACTTCACTCCTCTTCTCTCTTCTCCCTTTAGCTGTTAGAAAGCTTCTCTAGGGTTTGTCACCTCGCATCCTTCTCTTTACTTTCTCTTTCCAGAGTTTCATCCCAATTTAAGCCCCTTTTTCGCTGGAGAATGGAGGAATTTTCTCAGCTGGGGGCAAATCTATGGGGAGGCTGGATGTGCACCACCTCTCCTGCAGAAAAAACTGCAGTCGATGCAGCTACAGTTGCAATGGTTGGACTTCCCTCGGGAGATGCTAAAGGTCGCTGCATTCCAAGCCCGGTACCCCTCCTCAGCAACAATTACAACCAGAACTCCCATCTCCAAGCCACACACGACGGAGCCTCCTCCTCCTCCCACTTACCCCCGAGCGATGTGGACGCCATCAAGGCCAAGATCGTCTCCCACCCTCAGTACTCCAGCCTCCTCGCTGCTTACATTGACTGCCAAAAGGCACGACCTCCACTTCTAGTTAAAAACCTCACAACGTACTTCTGATCACTCTCTTGTTAACCGTTCGGTACAGGTCGGAGCTCCGCCCGAGGTGGTAGCTCGGCTCTCGGCCGTGGCTCAAGAGTTAGAAATGAGACAGCGGGCGAATTTTATCTGCCGTGACTCACCGACAGATCCGGAGCTCGATCAGTTCATGGTGACTAACATCCTTAGACCTCTGCAACCAGAACAACCTTTCTGGTTGCCTAAATCTAAGTAATGTTTCCTTGCAGGAAGCATACAATGAGATGCTCATCAAGTACAGGGAAGAGCTAACGAGGCCACTGCAAGAGGCCATGGAGTTCCTCCGAATGATGGAATCTCAGCTCAATTCCCTTGCCCTCACCACCGGCTCCGTTCGCATCTCGTCCGCTGGTAGTGCAAGCACCACTTTGCTACTATTGGTACTTGTTCACCTGTATTCTTCTTGCTTCCCTCGCCATTACAGTCGCACTCCTTAAATCTTGCTAAAGTGAGACAACCATGAA